>NW_026606267.1:0-207224 GCF_029834395.1 Sorex fumeus
TTCGCAGTGAATGAATGGAACATTCTCTAGTGGTGATTCCAATGATTTCTGAAGGCTGGGTTTTGTGGACACGAAAATGTAGAGCTGAACAGGGTGGAATGGATAGCCAAATGAACAGCACGTCTCGTAGTAAGAACAGGCCACTGAAAACCAGCTTTGGCTTAATTGGACATTCACAAGTGGTGTAACGAAAACCTGACGGGAGTTGAGAATTAGATGAATTTCAGATTTGCCGTCAATGAATGGAACATTCTGTGGAGGAGATACCAATTGTTTCTGAAGTTTGGGTTATGTGGACAGGAAAATGGAGCTGAAGAGGGTTGAGTGGATAGCAAATTGAACAGCACGGCTGAGAGTATGAGCAGGCCACTTAAAACCAGCATTGGCTTACTTGGATATTTACCAGTGGTGTCACGAAAACCTGCCGGGAGTGGAGATTCAGATGAATTCCAGATTCGCTGTTGAATGAATGGAACATTCTGTAGTGGAGATAACAATGATTTCTCCAGTCTCTGTGGTGTGGACAGGAAAATGTAGAGCTGGCCAGGGTTGAGTGGATAGCCAATTGAACAGCACCACTGCGCTTGTGAAGAAAACACTTAAAACATTGGGTTACTTGGACATTCAACAGTGGTGTAACGAAAACCTGCCGGGAGTGGAGGTTCAGAGGAATTCCAGATTCGCAGTGAATGAATGGAACATTCTCTAGTGGAGATTCCAACGATTTCTGAAGGCTGGGTCGTGTGGAAGGAAAATCAAGAACTAATCAGGATTTAGTGGAAAGCCAATTGTATAGCATGGCTGCGAGTGTGAACATGCAGCTGAAAACCAGCATTGGGTTACTTGGACATTCATCAGTGGTGTAAGGAAAACCTGCATGGAGTGGAGAGTCAGTTGAATTCCACATTCGCAGTGAATGAATGGAACATTCTGTAGAGGAGATTCCAATGATTTCTGAAGCCTGTGTTGTGTGGACAGGAAAATGAAGAGCTGACCAGGCTTGAATCGATAGCCAAGTAAACAGCAGGGCTGCGAATATGAACAGGCCGCTGAAAACCAGCATTGGGTTACTTGGACATTCAACAGTGGTGTAATGAAAACCTGCGTGGAGTTGAGAGTCAGATGAATTCCAGATTCGCAGTGAATGAATGGAACATTCTGTAGTGGAGATAACAAAGATTTCTGAAGGCTGGTAGTGTGGTGGGACAATGAAGAGCTGAACAGGGTGGAGTGAATTGTCAATTAAACAGCACGGCTGCGAGTATGAACGGGCCTCTGAAAACCAGCATTGGCTTACTTGGACATTCACAAGTGGTGTAATGTTAACCAGGCGGGAGTGGAGAATCAGATAAACTCCAGACTCGCAGTGAATGAATGGAACATTCTGTAGTGGAGATTGCAATGATTTCTGAAATCTGGATTGTGGGGACACGAAAATGAAGAGCTGACCAGTGTTGAGTGGATAGCCTGTAAAAAGCCTCGGCTTCGAATGTGAACAGACCACTGAAAACCAGTATTGCATTACTTCGACTTTCAGCAGTGGTGTAACGAAAGCCTGCGTGGAGTGCAGATTCAGATGAATTCCAGATTCCCAGTGAATGAATGGAACATCCTGTAGTGGAGATTACAATGATTTCTGAAGGCTGGGTTGTGTGCACAGGAAAATGAGGAGCAAAACAGGTTGAGTGGATAGCCAATTGAACAGCACGACTGCGAACATGAACAGGCCTCTGAAAACCAGCATTGTTTTACTTGGACATTCACAAGTGGTGTAAGATAAATCTGCAGGTAGTGGAGATTCAGTTGAATTCCAGATTCGCAGTGAATGAATGGAACATTCTGTACTGGAGATTGCAATGATTTCTCAAGTCTGGATTGTTTGGACATGAAAATGAAGAGCTGACCACAGTTGTGTGGATACCCAGTAAAAAGCAGGGCTTAGAGTGTGAACAGACCGCTGAAAACCAGCATTGTGTTACTTGGACATTCATAAGTGGTGTAATGAAAGCCTACCTGGAGTGCAGATTCAGATGAATTCCAGATTGGCAGTGAATGAATGGAACATTCTGTACTGGCGATTCCAATGATTTCTGAAGTCTGATATTGTGGAAAAGAAAATGAAAGGCTGACCAGGTTTGAGTGGATAGACAATTGAACAGCACACTGCGAGTGTGAAAAGGCGGCTGAAAACCAGCATTGGATTACTTGGTCATTCACCAGTGCTGTAATGAAAACCTGCCTGGAGCGGAGAGTCAGATGAATTGCAGAATCGCAGTGAATGAATGGAACAGTCTGTAGTGGAGAGCCCAATGATTTCTGAAGGCTGGTTTGTGTGGAGAGGAAAATGAAGAGCTGACCAATATTGAGTGGATAGCCCATTGAACAGCACTTCTGCGAGTTGAACATGCCTCTGAAAACCAGTATTGAGTTACTTGGACATTCACCAGTGGCGTAACGAAAACCTGCCAGGAGTGGAGGTTCAGAGGAATTCCAGATTCGCAGTGAATGAATGGAACATTCTCTAGTGGTGATTCCAATGATTTCTGAAGGCTGGGTTTTGTGGACACGAAAATGTAGAGCTGAACAGGGTGGAGTGGATAGCCAAATGAACAGCACGTCTCTTAGTATGAACAGGCCACTGAAAACCAGCATTGGCTTACTTGGACATTCACAAGTGGTGTAACGATAACCCGCCGGGAGTTGAGAGTCAGATGAATTTAAGATTCGCAGTGAATGAACGGAACATTCTGTGGAGGAGATACCAATTATTTCTGAAGGTTGGGTTATGAGGACAGGAAAATGTAGAGCTGAATAGGGTTGGGTGGATAGCAAATTGAACAGCACGGCTGAGTGTGTTAGCAGGCGGCTTAAAACCAGCATTGTCTTCCTTGGACATTTACCAGTGGTGTCACGAAAACCTTCCAGGAGTGGAGACTCTGATGAATTCCAGATTCGCGTGATTGAATGGAACATTCTGTAGTGGTGATTGCCAACATTTAGGAATCTGGATAGTCTGGACAGGATATTGAAGAGCTGACCGATATTGAGTGGATAGCCAATGAACAGCACGGTTTCGAGTGTGAACAGACCACTAAGAAGCAGCATTGCATTACTTGGACATTCATCAGTGGTGTAACGAAAGCCTTCCTGGAATGCAGATTCAGAGTATTTCCAGATTCACAGTGAATGAATGGAAATTTCTGTAGTAGAGATTCCAATGATTTCTGAACGCTGGGTTGTGTGGACAGGAAAATGAAGAGCTGACTAGGTTTGACTGGATTGCCAATTGAACAGCAAGGCTGTGAGTGTGAACAGCCGCTGAAAACCAGCATTGGATTACCTGGTCATTCACCAGTGTTGTTAGGAAAATCTGCCTGGTGTGGAGAGTCAGAGGAATTCCAGATTCGCAGGGAACGAATGGAACACTCTGAAGTGGAGATAAGAATGATTTCTGAAGGCTCGGTGTGTGGAAGGAAAATCAAGAGCTAACCAGCGTTCACTGGATAGCCAATTGAACAGCACGGCTGCGAGTGTTAACACGCAGCTGAAACCAGCCTTGGGTTGCTTGGACATTCACCAGTGGTGAAACGAAAACCTGCTGGGAGTGGAGAACAAGATGAATTCAAGATTCGCCTGAATGAATGAAACATTCTGTTGTGTAGATTGCAATGGTTTCTGAGGTTTGTATTGTCTGAACTGGAAAAAGAAGAACTCACCAGTGTTGAGTCGCTAGACCGTGAACAGCACGGGTTCGAGTGTGAATAGACCGCTGAAAACCATCATTGCGTTACTTGAACATTCAGCAGTGGTGCAATGAAAACCTGCCGGGAGTGGAGATTCAGATGAATTCCAGATTCGCAGTGAATGAATGGAACATTCTCTAGTGGTGATTCCAATGATTTCTGAAGGCTGGGTTTTGTGGACACGAAAATGTAGAGCTGAACAGGGTGGAATGGATAGCCAAATGAACAGCACGTCTCGTAGTAAGAACAGGCCACTGAAAACCAGCTTTGGCTTAATTGGACATTCACAAGTGGTGTAACGAAAACCTGACGGGAGTTGAGAATTAGATGAATTTCAGATTTGCCGTCAATGAATGGAACATTCTGTGGAGGAGATACCAATTGTTTCTGAAGTTTGGGTTATGTGGACAGGAAAATGGAGCTGAAGAGGGTTGAGTGGATAGCAAATTGAACAGCACGGCTGAGAGTATGAGCAGGCCACTTAAAACCAGCATTGGCTTACTTGGATATTTACCAGTGGTGTCACGAAAACCTGCCGGGAGTGGAGATTCAGATGAATTCCAGATTCGCTGTGAATGAATGGAACATTCTGTAGTGGAGATAACAATGATTTCTCCAGTCTCTGTGGTGTGGACAGGAAAATGTAGAGCTGGCCAGGGTTGAGTGGATAGCCAATTGAACAGCACCACTGCGCTTGTGAAGAAAACACTTAAAACATTGGGTTACTTGGACATTCAACAGTGGTGTAACGAAAACCTGCCGGGAGTGGAGGTTCAGAGGAATTCCAGATTCGCAGTGAATGAATGGAACATTCTCTAGTGGAGATTCCAACGATTTCTGAAGGCTGGGTCGTGTGGAAGGAAAATCAAGAACTAATCAGGATTTAGTGGAAAGCCAATTGTATAGCATGGCTGCGAGTGTGAACATGCAGCTGAAAACCAGCATTGGGTTACTTGGACATTCATCAGTGGTGTAAGGAAAACCTGCATGGAGTGGAGAGTCAGTTGAATTCCACATTCGCAGTGAATGAATGGAACATTCTGTAGAGGAGATTCCAATGATTTCTGAAGCCTGTGTTGTGTGGACAGGAAAATGAAGAGCTGACCAGGCTTGAATCGATAGCCAAGTAAACAGCAGGGCTGCGAATATGAACAGGCCGCTGAAAACCAGCATTGGGTTACTTGGACATTCAACAGTGGTGTAATGAAAACCTGCGTGGAGTTGAGAGTCAGATGAATTCCAGATTCGCAGTGAATGAATGGAACATTCTGTAGTGGAGATAACAAAGATTTCTGAAGGCTGGTAGTGTGGTGGGACAATGAAGAGCTGAACAGGGTGGAGTGAATTGTCAATTAAACAGCACGGCTGCGAGTATGAACGGGCCTCTGAAAACCAGCATTGGCTTACTTGGACATTCACAAGTGGTGTAATGTTAACCAGGCGGGAGTGGAGAATCAGATAAACTCCAGACTCGCAGTGAATGAATGGAACATTCTGTAGTGGAGATTGCAATGATTTCTGAAATCTGGATTGTGGGGACACGAAAATGAAGAGCTGACCAGTGTTGAGTGGATAGCCTGTAAAAAGCCTCGGCTTCGAATGTGAACAGACCACTGAAAACCAGTATTGCATTACTTCGACTTTCAGCAGTGGTGTAACGAAAGCCTGCGTGGAGTGCAGATTCAGATGAATTCCAGATTCCCAGTGAATGAATGGAACATCCTGTAGTGGAGATTACAATGATTTCTGAAGGCTGGGTTGTGTGCACAGGAAAATGAGGAGCAAAACAGGTTGAGTGGATAGCCAATTGAACAGCACGACTGCGAACATGAACAGGCCTCTGAAAACCAGCATTGTTTTACTTGGACATTCACAAGTGGTGTAAGATAAATCTGCAGGTAGTGGAGATTCAGTTGAATTCCAGATTCGCAGTGAATGAATGGAACATTCTGTACTGGAGATTGCAATGATTTCTCAAGTCTGGATTGTTTGGACATGAAAATGAAGAGCTGACCACAGTTGTGTGGATACCCAGTAAAAAGCAGGGCTTAGAGTGTGAACAGACCGCTGAAAACCAGCATTGTGTTACTTGGACATTCATAAGTGGTGTAATGAAAGCCTACCTGGAGTGCAGATTCAGATGAATTCCAGATTGGCAGTGAATGAATGGAACATTCTGTACTGGCGATTCCAATGATTTCTGAAGTCTGATATTGTGGAAAAGAAAATGAAAGGCTGACCAGGTTTGAGTGGATAGACAATTGAACAGCACACTGCGAGTGTGAAAAGGCGGCTGAAAACCAGCATTGGATTACTTGGTCATTCACCAGTGCTGTAATGAAAACCTGCCTGGAGCGGAGAGTCAGATGAATTGCAGAATCGCAGTGAATGAATGGAACAGTCTGTAGTGGAGAGCCCAATGATTTCTGAAGGCTGGTTTGTGTGGAGAGGAAAATGAAGAGCTGACCAATATTGAGTGGATAGCCCATTGAACAGCACTTCTGCGAGTTGAACATGCCTCTGAAAACCAGTATTGAGTTACTTGGACATTCACCAGTGGCGTAACGAAAACCTGCCAGGAGTGGAGGTTCAGAGGAATTCCAGATTCGCAGTGAATGAATGGAACATTCTCTAGTGGTGATTCCAATGATTTCTGAAGGCTGGGTTTTGTGGACACGAAAATGTAGAGCTGAACAGGGTGGAGTGGATAGCCAAATGAACAGCACGTCTCTTAGTATGAACAGGCCACTGAAAACCAGCATTGGCTTACTTGGACATTCACAAGTGGTGTAACGATAACCCGCCGGGAGTTGAGAGTCAGATGAATTTAAGATTCGCAGTGAATGAACGGAACATTCTGTGGAGGAGATACCAATTATTTCTGAAGGTTGGGTTATGAGGACAGGAAAATGTAGAGCTGAATAGGGTTGGGTGGATAGCAAATTGAACAGCACGGCTGAGTGTGTTAGCAGGCGGCTTAAAACCAGCATTGTCTTCCTTGGACATTTACCAGTGGTGTCACGAAAACCTTCCAGGAGTGGAGACTCTGATGAATTCCAGATTCGCGTGATTGAATGGAACATTCTGTAGTGGTGATTGCCAACATTTAGGAATCTGGATAGTCTGGACAGGATATTGAAGAGCTGACCGATATTGAGTGGATAGCCAATGAACAGCACGGTTTCGAGTGTGAACAGACCACTAAGAAGCAGCATTGCATTACTTGGACATTCATCAGTGGTGTAACGAAAGCCTTCCTGGAATGCAGATTCAGAGTATTTCCAGATTCACAGTGAATGAATGGAAATTTCTGTAGTAGAGGTTCCAATGATTTCTGAACGCTGGGTTGTGTGGACAGGAAAATGAAGAGCTGACTAGGTTTGACTGGATTGCCAATTGAACAGCAAGGCTGTGAGTGTGAACAGCCGCTGAAAACCAGCATTGGATTACCTGGTCATTCACCAGTGTTGTTAGGAAAATCTGCCTGGTGTGGAGAGTCAGAGGAATTCCAGATTCGCAGGGAACGAATGGAACACTCTGAAGTGGAGATAAGAATGATTTCTGAAGGCTCGGTGTGTGGAAGGAAAATCAAGAGCTAACCAGCGTTCACTGGATAGCCAATTGAACAGCACGGCTGCGAGTGTTAACACGCAGCTGAAACCAGCCTTGGGTTGCTTGGACATTCACCAGTGGTGAAACGAAAACCTGCTGGGAGTGGAGAACAAGATGAATTCAAGATTCGCCTGAATGAATGAAACATTCTGTTGTGTAGATTGCAATGGTTTCTGAGGTTTGTATTGTCTGAACTGGAAAAAGAAGAACTCACCAGTGTTGAGTCGCTAGACCGTGAACAGCACGGGTTCGAGTGTGAATAGACCGCTGAAAACCATCATTGCGTTACTTGAACATTCAGCAGTGGTGCAATGAAAACCTGCCGGGAGTGGAGATTCAGATGAATTCCAGATTCGCAGTGAATGAATGGAACATTCTCTAGTGGTGATTCCAATGATTTCTGAAGGCTGGGTTTTGTGGACACGAAAATGTAGAGCTGAACAGGGTGGAATGGATAGCCAAATGAACAGCACGTCTCGTAGTAAGAACAGGCCACTGAAAACCAGCTTTGGCTTAATTGGACATTCACAAGTGGTGTAACGAAAACCTGACGGGAGTTGAGAATTAGATGAATTTCAGATTTGCCGTCAATGAATGGAACATTCTGTGGAGGAGATACCAATTGTTTCTGAAGTTTGGGTTATGTGGACAGGAAAATGGAGCTGAAGAGGGTTGAGTGGATAGCAAATTGAACAGCACGGCTGAGAGTATGAGCAGGCCACTTAAAACCAGCATTGGCTTACTTGGATATTTACCAGTGGTGTCACGAAAACCTGCCGGGAGTGGAGATTCAGATGAATTCCAGATTCGCTGTTGAATGAATGGAACATTCTGTAGTGGAGATAACAATGATTTCTCCAGTCTCTGTGGTGTGGACAGGAAAATGTAGAGCTGGCCAGGGTTGAGTGGATAGCCAATTGAACAGCACCACTGCGCTTGTGAAGAAAACACTTAAAACATTGGGTTACTTGGACATTCAACAGTGGTGTAACGAAAACCTGCCGGGAGTGGAGGTTCAGAGGAATTCCAGATTCGCAGTGAATGAATGGAACATTCTCTAGTGGAGATTCCAACGATTTCTGAAGGCTGGGTCGTGTGGAAGGAAAATCAAGAACTAATCAGGATTTAGTGGAAAGCCAATTGTATAGCATGGCTGCGAGTGTGAACATGCAGCTGAAAACCAGCATTGGGTTACTTGGACATTCATCAGTGGTGTAAGGAAAACCTGCATGGAGTGGAGAGTCAGTTGAATTCCACATTCGCAGTGAATGAATGGAACATTCTGTAGAGGAGATTCCAATGATTTCTGAAGCCTGTGTTGTGTGGACAGGAAAATGAAGAGCTGACCAGGCTTGAATCGATAGCCAAGTAAACAGCAGGGCTGCGAATATGAACAGGCCGCTGAAAACCAGCATTGGGTTACTTGGACATTCAACAGTGGTGTAATGAAAACCTGCGTGGAGTTGAGAGTCAGATGAATTCCAGATTCGCAGTGAATGAATGGAACATTCTGTAGTGGAGATAACAAAGATTTCTGAAGGCTGGTAGTGTGGTGGGACAATGAAGAGCTGAACAGGGTGGAGTGAATTGTCAATTAAACAGCACGGCTGCGAGTATGAACGGGCCTCTGAAAACCAGCATTGGCTTACTTGGACATTCACAAGTGGTGTAATGTTAACCAGGCGGGAGTGGAGAATCAGATAAACTCCAGACTCGCAGTGAATGAATGGAACATTCTGTAGTGGAGATTGCAATGATTTCTGAAATCTGGATTGTGGGGACACGAAAATGAAGAGCTGACCAGTGTTGAGTGGATAGCCTGTAAAAAGCCTCGGCTTCGAATGTGAACAGACCACTGAAAACCAGTATTGCATTACTTCGACTTTCAGCAGTGGTGTAACGAAAGCCTGCGTGGAGTGCAGATTCAGATGAATTCCAGATTCCCAGTGAATGAATGGAACATCCTGTAGTGGAGATTACAATGATTTCTGAAGGCTGGGTTGTGTGCACAGGAAAATGAGGAGCAAAACAGGTTGAGTGGATAGCCAATTGAACAGCACGACTGCGAACATGAACAGGCCTCTGAAAACCAGCATTGTTTTACTTGGACATTCACAAGTGGTGTAAGATAAATCTGCAGGTAGTGGAGATTCAGTTGAATTCCAGATTCGCAGTGAATGAATGGAACATTCTGTACTGGAGATTGCAATGATTTCTCAAGTCTGGATTGTTTGGACATGAAAATGAAGAGCTGACCACAGTTGTGTGGATACCCAGTAAAAAGCAGGGCTTAGAGTGTGAACAGACCGCTGAAAACCAGCATTGTGTTACTTGGACATTCATAAGTGGTGTAATGAAAGCCTACCTGGAGTGCAGATTCAGATGAATTCCAGATTGGCAGTGAATGAATGGAACATTCTGTACTGGCGATTCCAATGATTTCTGAAGTCTGATATTGTGGAAAAGAAAATGAAAGGCTGACCAGGTTTGAGTGGATAGACAATTGAACAGCACACTGCGAGTGTGAAAAGGCGGCTGAAAACCAGCATTGGATTACTTGGTCATTCACCAGTGCTGTAATGAAAACCTGCCTGGAGCGGAGAGTCAGATGAATTGCAGAATCGCAGTGAATGAATGGAACAGTCTGTAGTGGAGAGCCCAATGATTTCTGAAGGCTGGTTTGTGTGGAGAGGAAAATGAAGAGCTGACCAATATTGAGTGGATAGCCCATTTAACAGCACTTCTGCGAGTTGAACATGCCTCTGAAAACCAGTATTGAGTTACTTGGACATTCACCAGTGGCGTAACGAAAACCTGCCAGGAGTGGAGGTTCAGAGGAATTCCAGATTCGCAGTGAATGAATGGAACATTCTCTAGTGGTGATTCCAATGATTTCTGAAGGCTGGGTTTTGTGGACACGAAAATGTAGAGCTGAACAGGGTGGAGTGGATAGCCAAATGAACAGCACGTCTCTTAGTATGAACAGGCCACTGAAAACCAGCATTGGCTTACTTGGACATTCACAAGTGGTGTAACGATAACCCGCCGGGAGTTGAGAGTCAGATGAATTTAAGATTCGCAGTGAATGAACGGAACATTCTGTGGAGGAGATACCAATTATTTCTGAAGGTTGGGTTATGAGGACAGGAAAATGTAGAGCTGAATAGGGTTGGGTGGATAGCAAATTGAACAGCACGGCTGAGTGTGTTAGCAGGCGGCTTAAAACCAGCATTGTCTTCCTTGGACATTTACCAGTGGTGTCACGAAAACCTTCCAGGAGTGGAGACTCTGATGAATTCCAGATTCGCGTGATTGAATGGAACATTCTGTAGTGGTGATTGCCAACATTTAGGAATCTGGATAGTCTGGACAGGATATTGAAGAGCTGACCGATATTGAGTGGATAGCCAATGAACAGCACGGTTTCGAGTGTGAACAGACCACTAAGAAGCAGCATTGCATTACTTGGACATTCATCAGTGGTGTAACGAAAGCCTTCCTGGAATGCAGATTCAGAGTATTTCCAGATTCACAGTGAATGAATGGAAATTTCTGTAGTAGAGATTCCAATGATTTCTGAACGCTGGGTTGTGTGGACAGGAAAATGAAGAGCTGACTAGGTTTGACTGGATTGCCAATTGAACAGCAAGGCTGTGAGTGTGAACAGCCGCTGAAAACCAGCATTGGATTACCTGGTCATTCACCAGTGTTGTTAGGAAAATCTGCCTGGTGTGGAGAGTCAGAGGAATTCCAGATTCGCAGGGAACGAATGGAACACTCTGAAGTGGAGATAAGAATGATTTCTGAAGGCTCGGTGTGTGGAAGGAAAATCAAGAGCTAACCAGCGTTCACTGGATAGCCAATTGAACAGCACGGCTGCGAGTGTTAACACGCAGCTGAAACCAGCCTTGGGTTGCTTGGACATTCACCAGTGGTGAAACGAAAACCTGCTGGGAGTGGAGAACAAGATGAATTCAAGATTCGCCTGAATGAATGAAACATTCTGTTGTGTAGATTGCAATGGTTTCTGAGGTTTGTATTGTCTGAACTGGAAAAAGAAGAACTCACCAGTGTTGAGTCGCTAGACCGTGAACAGCACGGGTTCGAGTGTGAATAGACCGCTGAAAACCATCATTGCGTTACTTGAACATTCAGCAGTGGTGCAATGAAAACCTGCCGGGAGTGGAGATTCAGATGAATTCCAGATTCGCAGTGAATGAATGGAACATTCTCTAGTGGTGATTCCAATGATTTCTGAAGGCTGGGTTTTGTGGACACGAAAATGTAGAGCTGAACAGGGTGGAATGGATAGCCAAATGAACAGCACGTCTCGTAGTAAGAACAGGCCACTGAAAACCAGCTTTGGCTTAATTGGACATTCACAAGTGGTGTAACGAAAACCTGACGGGAGTTGAGAATTAGATGAATTTCAGATTTGCCGTCAATGAATGGAACATTCTGTGGAGGAGATACCAATTGTTTCTGAAGTTTGGGTTATGTGGACAGGAAAATGGAGCTGAAGAGGGTTGAGTGGATAGCAAATTGAACAGCACGGCTGAGAGTATGAGCAGGCCACTTAAAACCAGCATTGGCTTACTTGGATATTTACCAGTGGTGTCACGAAAACCTGCCGGGAGTGGAGATTCAGATGAATTCCAGATTCGCTGTGAATGAATGGAACATTCTGTAGTGGAGATAACAATGATTTCTCCAGTCTCTGTGGTGTGGACAGGAAAATGTAGAGCTGGCCAGGGTTGAGTGGATAGCCAATTGAACAGCACCACTGCGCTTGTGAAGAAAACACTTAAAACATTGGGTTACTTGGACATTCAACAGTGGTGTAACGAAAACCTGCCGGGAGTGGAGGTTCAGAGGAATTCCAGATTCGCAGTGAATGAATGGAACATTCTCTAGTGGAGATTCCAACGATTTCTGAAGGCTGGGTCGTGTGGAAGGAAAATCAAGAACTAATCAGGATTTAGTGGAAAGCCAATTGTATAGCATGGCTGCGAGTGTGAACATGCAGCTGAAAACCAGCATTGGGTTACTTGGACATTCATCAGTGGTGTAAGGAAAACCTGCATGGAGTGGAGAGTCAGTTGAATTCCACATTCGCAGTGAATGAATGGAACATTCTGTAGAGGAGATTCCAATGATTTCTGAAGCCTGTGTTGTGTGGACAGGAAAATGAAGAGCTGACCAGGCTTGAATCGATAGCCAAGTAAACAGCAGGGCTGCGAATATGAACAGGCCGCTGAAAACCAGCATTGGGTTACTTGGACATTCAACAGTGGTGTAATGAAAACCTGCGTGGAGTTGAGAGTCAGATGAATTCCAGATTCGCAGTGAATGAATGGAACATTCTGTAGTGGAGATAACAAAGATTTCTGAAGGCTGGTAGTGTGGTGGGACAATGAAGAGCTGAACAGGGTGGAGTGAATTGTCAATTAAACAGCACGGCTGCGAGTATGAACGGGCCTCTGAAAACCAGCATTGGCTTACTTGGACATTCACAAGTGGTGTAATGTTAACCAGGCGGGAGTGGAGAATCAGATAAACTCCAGACTCGCAGTGAATGAATGGAACATTCTGTAGTGGAGATTGCAATGATTTCTGAAATCTGGATTGTGGGGACACGAAAATGAAGAGCTGACCAGTGTTGAGTGGATAGCCTGTAAAAAGCCTCGGCTTCGAATGTGAACAGACCACTGAAAACCAGTATTGCATTACTTCGACTTTCAGCAGTGGTGTAACGAAAGCCTGCGTGGAGTGCAGATTCAGATGAATTCCAGATTCCCAGTGAATGAATGGAACATCCTGTAGTGGAGATTACAATGATTTCTGAAGGCTGGGTTGTGTGCACAGGAAAATGAGGAGCAAAACAGGTTGAGTGGATAGCCAATTGAACAGCACGACTGCGAACATGAACAGGCCTCTGAAAACCAGCATTGTTTTACTTGGACATTCACAAGTGGTGTAAGATAAATCTGCAGGTAGTGGAGATTCAGTTGAATTCCAGATTCGCAGTGAATGAATGGAACATTCTGTACTGGAGATTGCCATGATTTCTCAAGTCTGGATTGTTTGGACATGAAAATGAAGAGCTGACCACAGTTGTGTGGATACCCAGTAAAAAGCAGGGCTTAGAGTGTGAACAGACCGCTGAAAACCAGCATTGTGTTACTTGGACATTCATAAGTGGTGTAATGAAAGCCTACCTGGAGTGCAGATTCAGATGAATTCCAGATTGGCAGTGAATGAATGGAACATTCTGTACTGGCGATTCCAATGATTTCTGAAGTCTGATATTGTGGAAAAGAAAATGAAAGGCTGACCAGGTTTGAGTGGATAGACAATTGAACAGCACACTGCGAGTGTGAAAAGGCGGCTGAAAACCAGCATTGGATTACTTGGTCATTCACCAGTGCTGTAATGAAAACCTGCCTGGAGCGGAGAGTCAGATGAATTGCAGAATCGCAGTGAATGAATGGAACAGTCTGTAGTGGAGAGCCCAATGATTTCTGAAGGCTGGTTTGTGTGGAGAGGAAAATGAAGAGCTGACCAATATTGAGTGGATAGCCCATTGAACAGCACTTCTGCGAGTTGAACATGCCTCTGAAAACCAGTATTGAGTTACTTGGACATTCACCAGTGGCGTAACGAAAACCTGCCAGGAGTGGAGGTTCAGAGGAATTCCAGATTCGCAGTGAATGAATGGAACATTCTCTAGTGGTGATTCCAATGATTTCTGAAGGCTGGGTTTTGTGGACACGAAAATGTAGAGCTGAACAGGGTGGAGTGGATAGCCAAATGAACAGCACGTCTCTTAGTATGAACAGGCCACTGAAAACCAGCATTGGCTTACTTGGACATTCACAAGTGGTGTAACGATAACCCGCCGGGAGTTGAGAGTCAGATGAATTTAAGATTCGCAGTGAATGAACGGAACATTCTGTGGAGGAGATACCAATTATTTCTGAAGGTTGGGTTATGAGGACAGGAAAATGTAGAGCTGAATAGGGTTGGGTGGATAGCAAATTGAACAGCACGGCTGAGTGTGTTAGCAGGCGGCTTAAAACCAGCATTGTCTTCCTTGGACATTTACCAGTGGTGTCACGAAAACCTTCCAGGAGTGGAGACTCTGATGAATTCCAGATTCGCGTGATTGAATGGAACATTCTGTAGTGGTGATTGCCAACATTTAGGAATCTGGATAGTCTGGACAGGATATTGAAGAGCTGACCGATATTGAGTGGATAGCCAATGAACAGCACGGTTTCGAGTGTGAAGAGACCACTAAGAAGCAGCATTGCATTACTTGGACATTCATCAGTGGTGTAACGAAAGCCTTCCTGGAATGCAGATTCAGAGTATTTCCAGATTCACAGTGAATGAATGGAAATATCTGTAGTAGAGATTCCAATGATTTCTGAACGCTGGGTTGTGTGGACAGGAAAATGAAGAGCTGACTAGGTTTGACTGGATTGCCAATTGAACAGCAAGGCTGTGAGTGTGAACAGCCGCTGAAAACCAGCATTGGATTACCTGGTCATTCACCAGTGTTGTTAGGAAAATCTGCCTGGTGTGGAGAGTCAGAGGAATTCCAGATTCGCAGGGAACGAATGGAACACTCTGAAGTGGAGATAAGAATGATTTCTGAAGGCTCGGTGTGTGGAAGGAAAATCAAGAGCTAACCAGCGTTCACTGGATAGCCAATTGAACAGCACGGCTGCGAGTGTTAACACGCAGCTGAAACCAGCCTTGGGTTGCTTGGACATTCACCAGTGGTGAAACGAAAACCTGCTGGGAGTGGAGAACAAGATGAATTCAAGATTCGCCTGAATGAATGAAACATTCTGTAGTGTAGATTGCAATGGTTTCTGAGGTTTGTATTGTCTGAACTGGAAAAAGAAGAACTCACCAGTGTTGAGTCGCTAGACCGTGAACAGCACGGGTTCGAGTGTGAATAGACCGCTGAAAACCATCATTGCGTTACTTGAACATTCAGCAGTGGTGCAATGAAAACCTGCCGGGAGTGGAGATTCAGATGAATTCCAGATTCGCAGTGAATGAATGGAACATTCTCTAGTGGTGATTCCAATGATTTCTGAAGGCTGGGTTTTGTGGACACGAAAATGTAGAGCTGAACAGGGTGGAATGGATAGCCAAATGAACAGCACGTCTCGTAGTAAGAACAGGCCACTGAAAACCAGCTTTGGCTTAATTGGACATTCACAAGTGGTGTAACGAAAACCTGACGGGAGTTGAGAATTAGATGAATTTCAGATTTGCCGTCAATGAATGGAACATTCTGTGGAGGAGATACCAATTGTTTCTGAAGTTTGGGTTATGTGGACAGGAAAATGGAGCTGAAGAGGGTTGAGTGGATAGCAAATTGAACAGCACGGCTGAGAGTATGAGCAGGCCACTTAAAACCAGCATTGGCTTACTTGGATATTTACCAGTGGTGTCACGAAAACCTGCCGGGAGTGGAGATTCAGATGAATTCCAGATTCGCTGTGAATGAATGGAACATTCTGTAGTGGAGATAACAATGATTTCTCCAGTCTCTGTGGTGTGGACAGGAAAATGTAGAGCTGGCCAGGGTTGAGTGGATAGCCAATTGAACAGCACCACTGCGCTTGTGAAGAAAACACTTAAAACATTGGGTTACTTGGACATTCAACAGTGGTGTAACGAAAACCTGCCGGGAGTGGAGGTTCAGAGGAATTCCAGATTCGCAGTGAATGAATGGAACATTCTCTAGTGGAGATTCCAACGATTTCTGAAGGCTGGGTCGTGTGGAAGGAAAATCAAGAACTAATCAGGATTTAGTGGAAAGCCAATTGTATAGCATGGCTGCGAGTGTGAACATGCAGCTGAAAACCAGCATTGGGTTACTTGGACATTCATCAGTGGTGTAAGGAAAACCTGCATGGAGTGGAGAGTCAGTTGAATTCCACATTCGCAGTGAATGAATGGAACATTCTGTAGAGGAGATTCCAATGATTTCTGAAGCCTGTGTTGTGTGGACAGGAAAATGAAGAGCTGACCAGGCTTGAATCGATAGCCAAGTAAACAGCAGGGCTGCGAATATGAACAGGCCGCTGAAAACCAGCATTGGGTTACTTGGACATTCAACAGTGGTGTAATGAAAACCTGCGTGGAGTTGAGAGTCAGATGAATTCCAGATTCGCAGTGAATGAATGGAACATTCTGTAGTGGAGATAACAAAGATTTCTGAAGGCTGGTAGTGTGGTGGGACAATGAAGAGCTGAACAGGGTGGAGTGAATTGTCAATTAAACAGCACGGCTGCGAGTATGAACGGGCCTCTGAAAACCAGCATTGGCTTACTTGGACATTCACAAGTGGTGTAATGTTAACCAGGCGGGAGTGGAGAATCAGATAAACTCCAGACTCGCAGTGAATGAATGGAACATTCTGTAGTGGAGATTGCAATGATTTCTGAAATCTGGATTGTGGGGACACGAAAATGAAGAGCTGACCAGTGTTGAGTGGATAGCCTGTAAAAAGCCTCGGCTTCGAATGTGAACAGACCACTGAAAACCAGTATTGCATTACTTCGACTTTCAGCAGTGGTGTAACGAAAGCCTGCGTGGAGTGCAGATTCAGATGAATTCCAGATTCCCAGTGAATGAATGGAACATCCTGTAGTGGAGATTACAATGATTTCTGAAGGCTGGGTTGTGTGCACAGGAAAATGAGGAGCAAAACAGGTTGAGTGGATAGCCAATTGAACAGCACGACTGCGAACATGAACAGGCCTCTGAAAACCAGCATTGTTTTACTTGGACATTCACAAGTGGTGTAAGATAAATCTGCAGGTAGTGGAGATTCAGTTGAATTCCAGATTCGCAGTGAATGAATGGAACATTCTGTACTGGAGATTGCAATGATTTCTCAAGTCTGGATTGTTTGGACATGAAAATGAAGAGCTGACCACAGTTGTGTGGATACCCAGTAAAAAGCAGGGCTTAGAGTGTGAACAGACCGCTGAAAACCAGCATTGTGTTACTTGGACATTCATAAGTGGTGTAATGAAAGCCTACCTGGAGTGCAGATTCAGATGAATTACAGATTGGCAGTGAATGAATGGAACATTCTGTACTGGCGATTCCAATGATTTCTGAAGTCTGATATTGTGGAAAAGAAAATGAAAGGCTGACCAGGTTTGAGTGGATAGACAATTGAACAGCACACTGCGAGTGTGAAAAGGCGGCTGAAAACCAGCATTGGATTACTTGGTCATTCACCAGTGCTGTAATGAAAACCTGCCTGGAGCGGAGAGTCAGATGAATTGCAGAATCGCAGTGAATGAATGGAACAGTCTGTAGTGGAGAGCCCAATGATTTCTGAAGGCTGGTTTGTGTGGAGAGGAAAATGAAGAGCTGACCAATATTGAGTGGATAGCCCATTGAACAGCACTTCTGCGAGTTGAACATGCCTCTGAAAACCAGTATTGAGTTACTTGGACATTCACCAGTGGCGTAACGAAAACCTGCCAGGAGTGGAGGTTCAGAGGAATTCCAGATTCGCAGTGAATGAATGGAACATTCTCTAGTGGTGATTCCAATGATTTCTGAAGGCTGGGTTTTGTGGACACGAAAATGTAGAGCTGAACAGGGTGGAGTGGATAGCCAAATGAACAGCACGTCTCTTAGTATGAACAGGCCACTGAAAACCAGCATTGGCTTACTTGGACATTCACAAGTGGTGTAACGATAA
This sequence comes from Sorex fumeus, assembly GCF_029834395.1. NCBI lineage: Eukaryota > Metazoa > Chordata > Mammalia > Eulipotyphla > Soricidae > Sorex > Sorex fumeus. Next base: position 18,103 of record NW_026606267.1, read on the forward strand.
CCCGCCGGGAGTTGAGAGTCAGATGAATTTAAGATTCGCAGTGAATGAACGGAACATTCTGTGGAGGAGATACCAATTATTTCTGAAGGTTGGGTTATGAGGACAGGAAAATGTAGAGCTGAATAGGGTTGGGTGGATAGCAAATTGAACAGCACGGCTGAGTGTGTTAGCAGGCGGCTTAAAACCAGCATTGTCTTCCTTGGACATTTACCAGTGGTGTCACGAAAACCTTCCAGGAGTGGAGACTCTGATGAATTCCAGATTTGCGTGATTGAATGGAACATTCTGTAGTGGTGATTGCCAACATTTAGGAATCTGGATAGTCTGGACAGGATATTGAAGAGCTGACCGATATTGAGTGGATAGCCAATGAACAGCACGGTTTCGAGTGTGAACAGACCACTAAGAAGCAGCATTGCATTACTTGGACATTCATCAGTGGTGTAACGAAAGCCTTCCTGGAATGCAGATTCAGAGTATTTCCAGATTCACAGTGAATGAATGGAAATTTCTGTAGTAGAGATTCCAATGATTTCTGAACGCTGGGTTGTGTGGACAGGAAAATGAAGAGCTGACTAGGTTTGACTGGATTGCCAATTGAACAGCAAGGCTGTGAGTGTGAACAGCCGCTGAAAACCAGCATTGGATTACCTGGTCATTCACCAGTGTTGTTAGGAAAATCTGCCTGGTGTGGAGAGTCAGAGGAATTCCAGATTCGCAGGGAACGAATGGAACACTCTGAAGTGGAGATAAGAATGATTTCTGAAGGCTCGGTGTGTGGAAGGAAAATCAAGAGCTAACCAGCGTTCACTGGATAGCCAATTGAACAGCACGGCTGCGAGTGTTAACACGCAGCTGAAACCAGCCTTGGGTTGCTTGGACATTCACCAGTGGTGAAACGAAAACCTGCTGGGAGTGGAGAACAAGATGAATTCAAGATTCGCCTGAATGAATGAAACATTCTGTAGTGTAGATTGCAATGGTTTCTGAGGTTTGTATTGTCTGAACTGGAAAAAGAAGAACTCACCAGTGTTGAGTCGCTAGACCGTGAACAGCACGGGTTCGAGTGTGAATAGACCGCTGAAAACCATCATTGCGTTACTTGAACATTCAGCAGTGGTGCAATGAAAACCTGCCGGGAGTGGAGATTCAGATGAATTCCAGATTGGCAGTGAATGAATGGAACATTCTCTAGTGGTGATTCCAATGATTTCTGAAGGCTGGGTTTTGTGGACACGAAAATGTAGAGCTGAACAGGGTGGAATGGATAGCCAAATGAACAGCACGTCTCGTAGTAAGAACAGGCCACTGAAAACCAGCTTTGGCTTAATTGGACATTCACAAGTGGTGTAACGAAAACCTGACGGGAGTTGAGAATTAGATGAATTTCAGATTTGCCGTCAATGAATGGAACATTCTGTGGAGGAGATACCAATTGTTTCTGAAGTTTGGGTTATGTGGACAGGAAAATGGAGCTGAAGAGGGTTGAGTGGATAGCAAATTGAACAGCACGGCTGAGAGTATGAGCAGGCCACTTAAAACCAGCATTGGCTTACTTGGATATTTACCAGTGGTGTCACGAAAACCTGCCGGGAGTGGAGATTCAGATGAATTCCAGATTCGCTGTGAATGAATGGAACATTCTGTAGTGGAGATAACAATGATTTCTCCAGTCTCTGTGGTGTGGACAGGAAAATGTAGAGCTGGCCAGGGTTGAGTGGATAGCCAATTGAACAGCACCACTGCGCTTGTGAAGAAAACACTTAAAACATTGGGTTACTTGGACATTCAACAGTGGTGTAACGAAAACCTGCCGGGAGTGGAGGTTCAGAGGAATTCCAGATTCGCAGTGAATGAATGGAACATTCTCTAGTGGAGATTCCAACGATTTCTGAAGGCTGGGTCGTGTGGAAGGAAAATCAAGAACTAATCAGGATTTAGTGGAAAGCCAATTGTATAGCATGGCTGCGAGTGTGAACATGCAGCTGAAAACCAGCATTGGGTTACTTGGACATTCATCAGTGGTGTAAGGAAAACCTGCATGGAGTGGAGAGTCAGTTGAATTCCACATTCGCAGTGAATGAATGGAACATTCTGTAGAGGAGATTCCAATGATTTCTGAAGCCTGTGTTGTGTGGACAGGAAAATGAAGAGCTGACCAGGCTTGAATCGATAGCCAAGTAAACAGCAGGGCTGCGAATATGAACAGGCCGCTGAAAACCAGCATTGGGTTACTTGGACATTCAACAGTGGTGTAATGAAAACCTGCGTGGAGTTGAGAGTCAGATGAATTCCAGATTCGCAGTGAATGAATGGAACATTCTGTAGTGGAGATAACAAAGATTTCTGAAGGCTGGTAGTGTGGTGGGACAATGAAGAGCTGAACAGGGTGGAGTGAATTGTCAATTAAACAGCACGGCTGCGAGTATGAACAGGCCTCTGAAAACCAGCATTGGCTTACTTGGACATTCACAAGTGGTGTAATGTTAACCAGGCGGGAGTGGAGAATCAGATAAACTCCAGACTCGCAGTGAATGAATGGAACATTCTGTAGTGGAGATTGCAATGATTTCTGAAATCTGGATTGTGGGGACACGAAAATGAAGAGCTGACCAGTGTTGAGTGGATAGCCTGTAAAAAGCCTCGGCTTCGAATGTGAACAGACCACTGAAAACCAGTATTGCATTACTTCGACTTTCAGCAGTGGTGTAACGAAAGCCTGCGTGGAGTGCAGATTCAGATGAATTCCAGATTCCCAGTGAATGAATGGAACATCCTGTAGTGGAGATTACAATGATTTCTGAAGGCTGGGTTGTGTGCACAGGAAAATGAGGAGCAAAACAGGTTGAGTGGATAGCCAATTGAACAGCACGACTGCGAACATGAACAGGCCTCTGAAAACCAGCATTGTTTTACTTGGACATTCACAAGTGGTGTAAGATAAATCTGCAGGTAGTGGAGATTCAGTTGAATTCCAGATTCGCAGTGAATGAATGGAACATTCTGTACTGGAGATTGCAATGATTTCTCAAGTCTGGATTGTTTGGACATGAAAATGAAGAGCTGACCACAGTTGTGTGGATACCCAGTAAAAAGCAGGGCTTAGAGTGTGAACAGACCGCTGAAAACCAGCATTGTGTTACTTGGACATTCATAAGTGGTGTAATGAAAGCCTACCTGGAGTGCAGATTCAGATGAATTCCAGATTGGCAGTGAATGAATGGAACATTCTGTACTGGCGATTCCAATGATTTCTGAAGTCTGATATTGTGGAAAAGAAAATGAAAGGCTGACCAGGTTTGAGTGGATAGACAATTGAACAGCACACTGCGAGTGTGAAAAGGCGGCTGAAAACCAGCATTGGATTACTTGGTCATTCACCAGTGCTGTAATGAAAACCTGCCTGGAGCGGAGAGTCAGATGAATTGCAGAATCGCAGTGAATGAATGGAACAGTCTGTAGTGGAGAGCCCAATGATTTCTGAAGGCTGGTTTGTGTGGAGAGGAAAATGAAGAGCTGACCAATATTGAGTGGATAGCCCATTGAACAGCACTTCTGCGAGTTGAACATGCCTCTGAAAACCAGTATTGAGTTACTTGGACATTCACCAGTGGCGTAACGAAAACCTGCCAGGAGTGGAGGTTCAGAGGAATTCCAGATTCGCAGTGAATGAATGGAACATTCTCTAGTGGTGATTCCAATGATTTCTGAAGGCTGGGTTTTGTGGACACGAAAATGTAGAGCTGAACAGGGTGGAGTGGATAGCCAAATGAACAGCACGTCTCTTAGTATGAACAGGCCACTGAAAACCAGCATTGGCTTACTTGGACATTCACAAGTGGTGTAACGATAACCCGCCGGGAGTTGAGAGTCAGATGAATTTAAGATTCGCAGTGAATGAACGGAACATTCTGTGGAGGAGATACCAATTATTTCTGAAGGTTGGGTTATGAGGACAGGAAAATGTAGAGCTGAATAGGGTTGGGTGGATAGCAAATTGAACAGCACGGCTGAGTGTGTTAGCAGGCGGCTTAAAACCAGCATTGTCTTCCTTGGACATTTACCAGTGGTGTCACGAAAACCTTCCAGGAGTGGAGACTCTGATGAATTCCAGATTCGCGTGATTGAATGGAACATTCTGTAGTGGTGATTGCCAACATTTAGGAATCTGGATAGTCTGGACAGGATATTGAAGAGCTGACCGATATTGAGTGGATAGCCAATGAACAGCACGGTTTCGAGTGTGAAGAGACCACTAAGAAGCAGCATTGCATTACTTGGACATTCATCAGTGGTGTAACGAAAGCCTTCCTGGAATGCAGATTCAGAGTATTTCCAGATTCACAGTGAATGAATGGAAATTTCTGTAGTAGAGATTCCAATGATTTCTGAACGCTGGGTTGTGTGGACAGGAAAATGAAGAGCTGACTAGGTTTGACTGGATTGCCAATTGAACAGCAAGGCTGTGAGTGTGAACAGCCGCTGAAAACCAGCATTGGATTACCTGGTCATTCACCAGTGTTGTTAGGAAAATCTGCCTGGTGTGGAGAGTCAGAGGAATTCCAGATTCGCAGGGAACGAATGGAACACTCTGAAGTGGAGATAAGAATGATTTCTGAAGGCTCGGTGTGTGGAAGGAAAATCAAGAGCTAACCAGCGTTCACTGGATAGCCAATTGAACAGCACGGCTGCGAGTGTTAACACGCAGCTGAAACCAGCCTTGGGTTGCTTGGACATTCACCAGTGGTGAAACGAAAACCTGCTGGGAGTGGAGAACAAGATGAATTCAAGATTCGCCTGAATGAATGAAACATTCTGTAGTGTAGATTGCAATGGTTTCTGAGGTTTGTATTGTCTGAACTGGAAAAAGAAGAACTCACCAGTGTTGAGTCGCTAGACCGTGAACAGCACGGGTTCGAGTGTGAATAGACCGCTGAAAACCATCATTGCGTTACTTGAACATTCAGCAGTGGTGCAATGAAAACCTGCCGGGAGTGGAGATTCAGATGAATTCCAGATTCGCAGTGAATGAATGGAACATTCTCTAGTGGTGATTCCAATGATTTCTGAAGGCTGGGTTTTGTGGACACGAAAATGTAGAGCTGAACAGGGTGGAATGGATAGCCAAATGAACAGCACGTCTCGTAGTAAGAACAGGCCACTGAAAACCAGCTTTGGCTTAATTGGACATTCACAAGTGGTGTAACGAAAACCTGACGGGAGTTGAGAATTAGATGAATTTCAGATTTGCCGTCAATGAATGGAACATTCTGTGGAGGAGATACCAATTGTTTCTGAAGTTTGGGTTATGTGGACAGGAAAATGGAGCTGAAGAGGGTTGAGTGGATAGCAAATTGAACAGCACGGCTGAGAGTATGAGCAGGCCACTTAAAACCAGCATTGGCTTACTTGGATATTTACCAGTGGTGTCACGAAAACCTGCCGGGAGTGGAGATTCAGATGAATTCCAGATTCGCTGTGAATGAATGGAACATTCTGTAGTGGAGATAACAATGATTTCTCCAGTCTCTGTGGTGTGGACAGGAAAATGTAGAGCTGGCCAGGGTTGAGTGGATAGCCAATTGAACAGCACCACTGCGCTTGTGAAGAAAACACTTAAAACATTGGGTTACTTGGACATTCAACAGTGGTGTAACGAAAACCTGCCGGGAGTGGAGGTTCAGAGGAATTCCAGATTCGCAGTGAATGAATGGAACATTCTCTAGTGGAGATTCCAACGATTTCTGAAGGCTGGGTCGTGTGGAAGGAAAATCAAGAACTAATCAGGATTTAGTGGAAAGCCAATTGTATAGCATGGCTGCGAGTGTGAACATGCAGCTGAAAACCAGCATTGGGTTACTTGGACATTCATCAGTGGTGTAAGGAAAACCTGCATGGAGTGGAGAGTCAGTTGAATTCCACATTCGCAGTGAATGAATGGAACATTCTGTAGAGGAGATTCCAATGATTTCTGAAGCCTGTGTTGTGTGGACAGGAAAATGAAGAGCTGACCAGGCTTGAATCGATAGCCAAGTAAACAGCAGGGCTGCGAATATGAACAGGCCGCTGAAAACCAGCATTGGGTTACTTGGACATTCAACAGTGGTGTAATGAAAACCTGCGTGGAGTTGAGAGTCAGATGAATTCCAGATTCGCAGTGAATGAATGGAACATTCTGTAGTGGAGATAACAAAGATTTCTGAAGGCTGGTAGTGTGGTGGGACAATGAAGAGCTGAACAGGGTGGAGTGAATTGTCAATTAAACAGCACGGCTGCGAGTATGAACGGGCCTCTGAAAACCAGCATTGGCTTACTTGGACATTCACAAGTGGTGTAATGTTAACCAGGCGGGAGTGGAGAATCAGATAAACTCCAGACTCGCAGTGAATGAATGGAACATTCTGTAGTGGAGATTGCAATGATTTCTGAAATCTGGATTGTGGGGACACGAAAATGAAGAGCTGACCAGTGTTGAGTGGATAGCCTGTAAAAAGCCTCGGCTTCGAATGTGAACAGACCACTGAAAACCAGTATTGCATTACTTCGACTTTCAGCAGTGGTGTAACGAAAGCCTGCGTGGAGTGCAGATTCAGATGAATTCCAGATTCCCAGTGAATGAATGGAACATCCTGTAGTGGAGATTACAATGATTTCTGAAGGCTGGGTTGTGTGCACAGGAAAATGAGGAGCAAAACAGGTTGAGTGGATAGCCAATTGAACAGCACGACTGCGAACATGAACAGGCCTCTGAAAACCAGCATTGTTTTACTTGGACATTCACAAGTGGTGTAAGATAAATCTGCAGGTAGTGGAGATTCAGTTGAATTCCAGATTCGCAGTGAATGAATGGAACATTCTGTACTGGAGATTGCAATGATTTCTCAAGTCTGGATTGTTTGGACATGAAAATGAAGAGCTGACCACAGTTGTGTGGATACCCAGTAAAAAGCAGGGCTTAGAGTGTGAACAGACCGCTGAAAACCAGCATTGTGTTACTTGGACATTCATAAGTGGTGTAATGAAAGCCTACCTGGAGTGCAGATTCAGATGAATTCCAGATTGGCAGTGAATGAATGGAACATTCTGTACTGGCGATTCCAATGATTTCTGAAGTCTGATATTGTGGAAAAGAAAATGAAAGGCTGACCAGGTTTGAGTGGATAGACAATTGAACAGCACACTGCGAGTGTGAAAAGGCGGCTGAAAACCAGCATTGGATTACTTGGTCATTCACCAGTGCTGTAATGAAAACCTGCCTGGAGCGGAGAGTCAGATGAATTGCAGAATCGCAGTGAATGAATGGAACAGTCTGTAGTGGAGAGCCCAATGATTTCTGAAGGCTGGTTTGTGTGGAGAGGAAAATGAAGAGCTGACCAATATTGAGTGGATAGCCCATTGAACAGCACTTCTGCGAGTTGAACATGCCTCTGAAAACCAGTATTGAGTTACTTGGACATTCACCAGTGGCGTAACGAAAACCTGCCAGGAGTGGAGGTTCAGAGGAATTCCAGATTCGCAGTGAATGAATGGAACATTCTCTAGTGGTGATTCCAATGATTTCTGAAGGCTGGGTTTTGTGGACACGAAAATGTAGAGCTGAACAGGGTGGAGTGGATAGCCAAATGAACAGCACGTCTCTTAGTATGAACAGGCCACTGAAAACCAGCATTGGCTTACTTGGACATTCACAAGTGGTGTAACGATAACCCGCCGGGAGTTGAGAGTCAGATGAATTTAAGATTCGCAGTGAATGAACGGAACATTCTGTGGAGGAGATACCAATTATTTCTGAAGGTTGGGTTATGAGGACAGGAAAATGTAGAGCTGAATAGGGTTGGGTGGATAGCAAATTGAACAGCACGGCTGAGTGTGTTAGCAGGCGGCTTAAAACCAGCATTGTCTTCCTTGGACATTTACCAGTGGTGTCACGAAAACCTTCCAGGAGTGGAGACTCTGATGAATTCCAGATTCGCGTGATTGAATGGAACATTCTGTAGTGGTGATTGCCAACATTTAGGAATCTGGATAGTCTGGACAGGATATTGAAGAGCTGACCGATATTGAGTGGATAGCCAATGAACAGCACGGTTTCGAGTGTGAACAGACCACTAAGAAGCAGCATTGCATTACTTGGACATTCATCAGTGGTGTAACGAAAGCCTTCCTGGAATGCAGATTCAGAGTATTTCCAGATTCACAGTGAATGAATGGAAATTTCTGTAGTAGAGATTCCAATGATTTCTGAACGCTGGGTTGTGTGGACAGGAAAATGAAGAGCTGACTAGGTTTGACTGGATTGCCAATTGAACAGCAAGGCTGTGAGTGTGAACAGCCGCTGAAAACCAGCATTGGATTACCTGGTCATTCACCAGTGTTGTTAGGAAAATCTGCCTGGTGTGGAGAGTCAGAGGAATTCCAGATTCGCAGGGAACGAATGGAACACTCTGAAGTGGAGATAAGAATGATTTCTGAAGGCTCGGTGTGTGGAAGGAAAATCAAGAGCTAACCAGCGTTCACTGGATAGCCAATTGAACAGCACGGCTGCGAGTGTTAACACGCAGCTGAAACCAGCCTTGGGTTACTTGGACATTCACCAGTGGTGAAACGAAAACCTGCTGGGAGTGGAGAACAAGATGAATTCAAGATTCGCCTGAATGAATGAAACATTCTGTAGTGTAGATTGCAATGGTTTCTGAGGTTTGTATTGTCTGAACTGGAAAAAGAAGAACTCACCAGTGTTGAGTCGCTAGACCGTGAACAGCACGGGTTCGAGTGTGAATAGACCGCTGAAAACCATCATTGCGTTACTTGAACATTCAGCAGTGGTGCAATGAAAACCTGCCGGGAGTGGAGATTCAGATGAATTCCAGATTCGCAGTGAATGAATGGAACATTCTCTAGTGGTGATTCCAATGATTTCTGAAGGCTGGGTTTTGTGGACACGAAAATGTAGAGCTGAACAGGGTGGAATGGATAGCCAAATGAACAGCACGTCTCGTAGTAAGAACAGGCCACTGAAAACCAGCTTTGGCTTAATTGGACATTCACAAGTGGTGTAACGAAAACCTGACGGGAGTTGAGAATTAGATGAATTTCAGATTTGCCGTCAATGAATGGAACATTCTGTGGAGGAGATACCAATTGTTTCTGAAGTTTGGGTTATGTGGACAGGAAAATGGAGCTGAAGAGGGTTGAGTGGATAGCAAATTGAACAGCACGGCTGAGAGTATGAGCAGGCCACTTAAAACCAGCATTGGCTTACTTGGATATTTACCAGTGGTGTCACGAAAACCTGCCGGGAGTGGAGATTCAGATGAATTCCAGATTCGCTGTGAATGAATGGAACATTCTGTAGTGGAGATAACAATGATTTCTCCAGTCTCTGTGGTGTGGACAGGAAAATGTAGAGCTGGCCAGGGTTGAGTGGATAGCCAATTGAACAGCACCACTGCGCTTGTGAAGAAAACACTTAAAACATTGGGTTACTTGGACATTCAACAGTGGTGTAACGAAAACCTGCCGGGAGTGGAGGTTCAGAGGAATTCCAGATTCGCAGTGAATGAATGGAACATTCTCTAGTGGAGATTCCAACGATTTCTGAAGGCTGGGTCGTGTGGAAGGAAAATCAAGAACTAATCAGGATTTAGTGGAAAGCCAATTGTATAGCATGGCTGCGAGTGTGAACATGCAGCTGAAAACCAGCATTGGGTTACTTGGACATTCATCAGTGGTGTAAGGAAAACCTGCATGGAGTGGAGAGTCAGTTGAATTCCACATTCGCAGTGAATGAATGGAACATTCTGTAGAGGAGATTCCAATGATTTCTGAAGCCTGTGTTGTGTGGACAGGAAAATGAAGAGCTGACCAGGCTTGAATCGATAGCCAAGTAAACAGCAGGGCTGCGAATATGAACAGGCCGCTGAAAACCAGCATTGGGTTACTTGGACATTCAACAGTGGTGTAATGAAAACCTGCGTGGAGTTGAGAGTCAGATGAATTCCAGATTCGCAGTGAATGAATGGAACATTCTGTAGTGGAGATAACAAAGATTTCTGAAGGCTGGTAGTGTGGTGGGACAATGAAGAGCTGAACAGGGTGGAGTGAATTGTCAATTAAACAGCACGGCTGCGAGTATGAACAGGCCTCTGAAAACCAGCATTGGCTTACTTGGACATTCACAAGTGGTGTAATGTTAACCAGGCGGGAGTGGAGAATCAGATAAACTCCAGACTCGCAGTGAATGAATGGAACATTCTGTAGTGGAGATTGCAATGATTTCTGAAATCTGGATTGTGGGGACACGAAAATGAAGAGCTGACCAGTGTTGAGTGGATAGCCTGTAAAAAGCCTCGGCTTCGAATGTGAACAGACCACTGAAAACCAGTATTGCATTACTTCGACTTTCAGCAGTGGTGTAACGAAAGCCTGCGTGGAGTGCAGATTCAGATGAATTCCAGATTCCCAGTGAATGAATGGAACATCCTGTAGTGGAGATTACAATGATTTCTGAAGGCTGGGTTGTGTGCACAGGAAAACGAGGAGCAAAACAGGTTGAGTGGATAGCCAATTGAACAGCACGACTGCGAACATGAACAGGCCTCTGAAAACCAGCATTGTTTTACTTGGACATTCACAAGTGGTGTAAGATAAATCTGCAGGTAGTGGAGATTCAGTTGAATTCCAGATTCGCAGTGAATGAATGGAACATTCTGTACTGGAGATTGCAATGATTTCTCAAGTCTGGATTGTTTGGACATGAAAATGAAGAGCTGACCACAGTTGTGTGGATACCCAGTAAAAAGCAGGGCTTAGAGTGTGAACAGACCGCTGAAAACCAGCATTGTGTTACTTGGACATTCATAAGTGGTGTAATGAAAGCCTACCTGGAGTGCAGATTCAGATGAATTCCAGATTGGCAGTGAATGAATGGAACATTCTGTACTGGCGATTCCAATGATTTCTGAAGTCTGATATTGTGGAAAAGAAAATGAAAGGCTGACCAGGTTTGAGTGGATAGACAATTGAACAGCACACTGCGAGTGTGAAAAGGCGGCTGAAAACCAGCATTGGATTACTTGGTCATTCACCAGTGCTGTAATGAAAACCTGCCTGGAGCGGAGAGTCAGATGAATTGCAGAATCGCAGTGAATGAATGGAACAGTCTGTAGTGGAGAGCCCAATGATTTCTGAAGGCTGGTTTGTGTGGAGAGGAAAATGAAGAGCTGACCAATATTGAGTGGATAGCCCATTGAACAGCACTTCTGCGAGTTGAACATGCCTCTGAAAACCAGTATTGAGTTACTTGGACATTCACCAGTGGCGTAACGAAAACCTGCCAGGAGTGGAGGTTCAGATGAATTCCAGATTCGCAGTGAATGAATGGAACATTCTCTAGTGGTGATTCCAATGATTTCTGAAGGCTGGGTTTTGTGGACACGAAAATGTAGAGCTGAACAGGGTGGAGTGGATAGCCAAATGAACAGCACGTCTCTTAGTATGAACAGGCCACTGAAAACCAGCATTGGCTTACTTGGACATTCACAAGTGGTGTAACGATAACCCGCCGGGAGTTGAGAGTCAGATGAATTTAAGATTCGCAGTGAATGAACGGAACATTCTGTGGAGGAGATACCAATTATTTCTGAAGGTTGGGTTATGAGGACAGGAAAATGTAGAGCTGAATAGGGTTGGGTGGATAGCAAATTGAACAGCACGGCTGAGTGTGTTAGCAGGCGGCTTAAAACCAGCATTGTCTTCCTTGGACATTTACCAGTGGTGTCACGAAAACCTTCCAGGAGTGGAGACTCTGATGAATTCCAGATTCGCGTGATTCTGTAGTGGTGATTGCCAACATTTAGGAATCTGGATAGTCTGGACAGGATATTGAAGAGCTGACCGATATTGAGTGGATAGCCAATGAACAGCACGGTTTCGAGTGTGAAGAGACCACTAAGAAGCAGCATTGCATTACTTGGACATTCATCAGTGGTGTAACGAAAGCCTTCCTGGAATGCAGATTCAGAGTATTTCCAGATTCACAGTGAATGAATGGAAATTTCTGTAGTAGAGATTCCAATGATTTCTGAACGCTGGGTTGTGTGGACAGGAAAATGAAGAGCTGACTAGGTTTGACTGGATTGCCAATTGAACAGCAAGGCTGTGAGTGTGAACAGCCGCTGAAAACCAGCATTGGATTACCTGGTCATTCACCAGTGTTGTTAGGAAAATCTGCCTGGTGTGGAGAGTCAGAGGAATTCCAGATTCGCAGGGAACGAATGGAACACTCTGAAGTGGAGATAAGAATGATTTCTGAAGGCTCGGTGTGTGGAAGGAAAATCAAGAGCTAACCAGCGTTCACTGGATAGCCAATTGAACAGCACGGCTGCGAGTGTTAACACGCAGCTGAAACCAGCCTTGGGTTGCTTGGACATTCACCAGTGGTGAAACGAAAACCTGCTGGGAGTGGAGAACAAGATGAATTCAAGATTCGCCTGAATGAATGAAACATTCTGTAGTGTAGATTGCAATGGTTTCTGAGGTTTGTATTGTCTGAACTGGAAAAAGAAGAACTCACCAGTGTTGAGTCGCTAGACCGTGAACAGCACGGGTTCGAGTGTGAATAGACCGCTGAAAACCATCATTGCGTTACTTGAACATTCAGCAGTGGTGCAATGAAAACCTGCCGGGAGTGGAGATTCAGATGAATTCCAGATTCGCAGTGAATGAATGGAACATTCTCTAGTGGTGATTCCAATGATTTCTGAAGGCTGGGTTTTGTGGACACGAAAATGTAGAGCTGAACAGGGTGGAATGGATAGCCAAATGAACAGCACGTCTCGTAGTAAGAACAGGCCACTGAAAACCAGCTTTGGCTTAATTGGACATTCACAAGTGGTGTAACGAAAACCTGACGGGAGTTGAGAATTAGATGAATTTCAGATTTGCCGTCAATGAATGGAACATTCTGTGGAGGAGATACCAATTGTTTCTGAAGTTTGGGTTATGTGGACAGGAAAATGGAGCTGAAGAGGGTTGAGTGGATAGCAAATTGAACAGCACGGCTGAGAGTATGAGCAGGCCACTTAAAACCAGCATTGGCTTACTTGGATATTTACCAGTGGTGTCACGAAAACCTGCCGGGAGTGGAGATTCAGATGAATTCCAGATTCGCTGTGAATGAATGGAACATTCTGTAGTGGAGATAACAATGATTTCTCCAGTCTCTGTGGTGTGGACAGGAAAATGTAGAGCTGGCCAGGGTTGAGTGGATAGCCAATTGAACAGCACCACTGCGCTTGTGAAGAAAACACTTAAAACATTGGGTTACTTGGACATTCAACAGTGGTGTAACGAAAACCTGCCGGGAGTGGAGGTTCAGAGGAATTCCAGATTCGCAGTGAATGAATGGAACATTCTCTAGTGGAGATTCCAACGATTTCTGAAGGCTGGGTCGTGTGGAAGGAAAATCAAGAACTAATCAGGATTTAGTGGAAAGCCAATTGTATAGCATGGCTGCGAGTGTGAACATGCAGCTGAAAACCAGCATTGGGTTACTTGGACATTCATCAGTGGTGTAAGGAAAACCTGCATGGAGTGGAGAGTCAGTTGAATTCCACATTCGCAGTGAATGAATGGAACATTCTGTAGAGGAGATTCCAATGATTTCTGAAGCCTGTGTTGTGTGGACAGGAAAATGAAGAGCTGACCAGGCTTGAATCGATAGCCAAGTAAACAGCAGGGCTGCGAATATGAACAGGCCGCTGAAAACCAGCATTGGGTTACTTGGACATTCAACAGTGGTGTAATGAAAACCTGCGTGGAGTTGAGAGTCAGATGAATTCCAGATTCGCAGTGAATGAATGGAACATTCTGTAGTGGAGATAACAAAGATTTCTGAAGGCTGGTAGTGTGGTGGGACAATGAAGAGCTGAACAGGGTGGAGTGAATTGTCAATTAAACAGCACGGCTGCGAGTATGAACGGGCCTCTGAAAACCAGCATTGGCTTACTTGGACATTCACAAGTGGTGTAATGTTAACCAGGCGGGAGTGGAGAATCAGATAAACTCCAGACTCGCAGTGAATGAATGGAACATTCTGTAGTGGAGATTGCAATGATTTCTGAAATCTGGATTGTGGGGACACGAAAATGAAGAGCTGACCAGTGTTGAGTGGATAGCCTGTAAAAAGCCTCGGCTTCGAATGTGAACAGACCACTGAAAACCAGTATTGCATTACTTCGACTTTCAGCAGTGGTGTAACGAAAGCCTGCGTGGAGTGCAGATTCAGATGAATTCCAGATTCCCAGTGAATGAATGGAACATCCTGTAGTGGAGATTACAATGATTTCTGAAGGCTGGGTTGTGTGCACAGGAAAATGAGGAGCAAAACAGGTTGAGTGGATAGCCAATTGAACAGCACGACTGCGAACATGAACAGGCCTCTGAAAACCAGCATTGTTTTACTTGGACATTCACAAGTGGTGTAAGATAAATCTGCAGGTAGTGGAGATTCAGTTGAATTCCAGATTCGCAGTGAATGAATGGAACATTCTGTACTGGAGATTGCAATGATTTCTCAAGTCTGGATTGTTTGGACATGAAAATGAAGAGCTGACCACAGTTGTGTGGATACCCAGTAAAAAGCAGGGCTTAGAGTGTGAACAGACCGCTGAAAACCAGCATTGTGTTACTTGGACATTCATAAGTGGTGTAATGAAAGCCTACCTGGAGTGCAGATTCAGATGAATTCCAGATTGGCAGTGAATGAATGGAACATTCTGTACTGGCGATTCCAATGATTTCTGAAGTCTGATATTGTGGAAAAGAAAATGAAAGGCTGACCAGGTTTGAGTGGATAGACAATTGAACAGCACACTGCGAGTGTGAAAAGGCGGCTGAAAACCAGCATTGGATTACTTGGTCATTCACCAGTGCTGTAATGAAAACCTGCCTGGAGCGGAGAGTCAGATGAATTGCAGAATCGCAGTGAATGAATGGAACAGTCTGTAGTGGAGAGCCCAATGATTTCTGAAGGCTGGTTTGTGTGGAGAGGAAAATGAAGAGCTGACCAATATTGAGTGGATAGCCCATTGAACAGCACTTCTGCGAGTTGAACATGCCTCTGAAAACCAGTATTGAGTTACTTGGACATTCACCAGTGGCGTAACGAAAACCTGCCAGGAGTGGAGGTTCAGATGAATTCCAGATTCGCAGTGAATGAATGGAACATTCTCTAGTGGTGATTCCAATGATTTCTGAAGGCTGGGTTTTGTGGACACGAAAATGTAGAGCTGAACAGGGTGGAGTGGATAGCCAAATGAACAGCACGTCTCTTAGTATGAACAGGCCACTGAAAACCAGCATTGGCTTACTTGGACATTCACAAGTGGTGTAACGATAACCCGCCGGGAGTTGAGAGTCAGATGAATTTAAGATTCGCAGTGAATGAACGGAACATTCTGTGGAGGAGATACCAATTATTTCTGAAGGTTGGGTTATGAGGACAGGAAAATGTAGAGCTGAATAGGGTTGGGTGGATAGCAAATTGAACAGCACGGCTGAGTGTGTTAGCAGGCGGCTTAAAACCAGCATTGTCTTCCTTGGACATTTACCAGTGGTGTCACGAAAACCTTCCAGGAGTGGAGACTCTGATGAATTCCAGATTCGCGTGATTGAATGGAACATTCTGTAGTGGTGATTGCCAACATTTAGGAATCTGGATAGTCTGGACAGGATATTGAAGAGCTGACCGATATTGAGTGGATAGCCAATGAACAGCACGGTTTCGAGTGTGAACAGACCACTAAGAAGCAGCATTGCATTACTTGGACATTCATCAGTGGTGTAACGAAAGCCTTCCTGGAATGCAGATTCAGAGTATTTCCAGATTCACAGTGAATGAATGGAAATTTCTGTAGTAGAGATTCCAATGATTTCTGAACGCTGGGTTGTGTGGACAGGAAAATGAAGAGCTGACTAGGTTTGACTGGATTGCCAATTGAACAGCAAGGCTGTGAGTGTGAACAGCCGCTGAAAACCAGCATTGGATTACCTGGTCATTCACCAGTGTTGTTAGGAAAATCTGCCTGGTGTGGAGAGTCAGAGGAATTCCAGATTCGCAGGGAACGAATGGAACACTCTGAAGTGGAGATAAGAATGATTTCTGAAGGCTCGGTGTGTGGAAGGAAAATCAAGAGCTAACCAGCGTTCACTGGATAGCCAATTGAACAGCACGGCTGCGAGTGTTAACACGCAGCTGAAACCAGCCTTGGGTTGCTTGGACATTCACCAGTGGTGAAACGAAAACCTGCTGGGAGTGGAGAACAAGATGAATTCAAGATTCGCCTGAATGAATGAAACATTCTGTAGTGTAGATTGCAATGGTTTCTGAGGTTTGTATTGTCTGAACTGGAAAAAGAAGAACTCACCAGTGTTGAGTCGCTAGACCGTGAACAGCACGGGTTCGAGTGTGAATAGACCGCTGAAAACCATCATTGCGTTACTTGAACATTCAGCAGTGGTGCAATGAAAACCTGCCGGGAGTGGAGATTCAGATGAATTCCAGATTCGCAGTGAATGAATGGAACATTCTCTAGTGGTGATTCCAATGATTTCTGAAGGCTGGGTTTTGTGGACACGAAAATGTAGAGCTGAACAGGGTGGAATGGATAGCCAAATGAACAGCACGTCTCGTAGTAAGAACAGGCCACTGAAAACCAGCTTTGGCTTAATTGGACATTCACAAGTGGTGTAACGAAAACCTGACGGGAGTTGAGAATTAGATGAATTTCAGATTTGCCGTCAATGAATGGAACATTCTGTGGAGGAGATACCAATTGTTTCTGAAGTTTGGGTTATGTGGACAGGAAAATGGAGCTGAAGAGGGTTGAGTGGATAGCAAATTGAACAGCACGGCTGAGAGTATGAGCAGGCCACTTAAAACCAGCATTGGCTTACTTGGATATTTACCAGTGGTGTCACGAAAACCTGCCGGGAGTGGAGATTCAGATGAATTCCAGATTCGCTGTGAATGAATGGAACATTCTGTAGTGGAGATAACAATGATTTCTCCAGTCTCTGTGGTGTGGACAGGAAAATGTAGAGCTGGCCAGGGTTGAGTGGATAGCCAATTGAACAGCACCACTGCGCTTGTGAAGAAAACACTTAAAACATTGGGTTACATGGACATTCAACAGTGGTGTAACGAAAACCTGCCGGGAGTGGAGGTTCAGAGGAATTCCAGATTCGCAGTGAATGAATGGAACATTCTCTAGTGGAGATTCCAACGATTTCTGAAGGCTGGGTCGTGTGGAAGGAAAATCAAGAACTAATCAGGATTTAGTGGAAAGCCAATTGTATAGCATGGCTGCGAGTGTGAACATGCAGCTGAAAACCAGCATTGGGTTACTTGGACATTCATCAGTGGTGTAAGGAAAACCTGCATGGAGTGGAGAGTCAGTTGAATTCCACATTCGCAGTGAATGAATGGAACATTCTGTAGAGGAGATTCCAATGATTTCTGAAGCCTGTGTTGTGTGGACAGGAAAATGAAGAGCTGACCAGGCTTGAATCGATAGCCAAGTAAACAGCAGGGCTGCGAATATGAACAGGCCGCTGAAAACCAGCATTGGGTTACTTGGACATTCAACAGTGGTGTAATGAAAACCTGCGTGGAGTTGAGAGTCAGATGAATTCCAGATTCGCAGTGAATGAATGGAACATTCTGTAGTGGAGATAACAAAGATTTCTGAAGGCTGGTAGTGTGGTGGGACAATGAAGAGCTGAACAGGGTGGAGTGAATTGTCAATTAAACAGCACGGCTGCGAGTATGAACGGGCCTCTGAAAACCAGCATTGGCTTACTTGGACATTCACAAGTGGTGTAATGTTAACCAGGCGGGAGTGGAGAATCAGATAAACTCCAGACTCGCAGTGAATGAATGGAACATTCTGTAGTGGAGATTGCAATGATTTCTGAAATCTGGATTGTGGGGACACGAAAATGAAGAGCTGACCAGTGTTGAGTGGATAGCCTGTAAAAAGCCTCGGCTTCGAATGTGAACAGACCACTGAAAACCAGTATTGCATTACTTCGACTTTCAGCAGTGGTGTAACGAAAGCCTGCGTGGAGTGCAGATTCAGATGAATTCCAGATTCCCAGTGAATGAATGGAACATCCTGTAGTGGAGATTACAATGATTTCTGAAGGCTGGGTTGTGTGCACAGGAAAATGAGGAGCAAAACAGGTTGAGTGGATAGCCAATTGAACAGCACGACTGCGAACATGAACAGGCCTCTGAAAACCAGCATTGTTTTACTTGGACATTCACAAGTGGTGTAAGATAAATCTGCAGGTAGTGGAGATTCAGTTGAATTCCAGATTCGCAGTGAATGAATGGAACATTCTGTACTGGAGATTGCAATGATTTCTCAAGTCTGGATTGTTTGGACATGAAAATGAAGAGCTGACCACAGTTGTGTGGATACCCAGTAAAAAGCAGGGCTTAGAGTGTGAACAGACCGCTGAAAACCAGCATTGTGTTACTTGGACATTCATAAGTGGTGTAATGAAAGCCTACCTGGAGTGCAGATTCAGATGAATTCCAGATTGGCAGTGAATGAATGGAACATTCTGTACTGGCGATTCCAATGATTTCTGAAGTCTGATATTGTGGAAAAGAAAATGAAAGGCTGACCAGGTTTGAGTGGATAGACAATTGAACAGCACACTGCGAGTGTGAAAAGGCGGCTGAAAACCAGCATTGGATTACTTGGTCATTCACCAGTGCTGTAATGAAAACCTGCCTGGAGCGGAGAGTCAGATGAATTGCAGAATCGCAGTGAATGAATGGAACAGTCTGTAGTGGAGAGCCCAATGATTTCTGAAGGCTGGTTTGTGTGGAGAGGAAAATGAAGAGCTGACCAATATTGAGTGGATAGCCCATTGAACAGCACTTCTGCGAGTTGAACATGCCTCTGAAAACCAGTATTGAGTTACTTGGACATTCACCAGTGGCGTAACGAAAACCTGCCAGGAGTGGAGGTTCAGATGAATTCCAGATTCGCAGTGAATGAATGGAACATTCTCTAGTGGTGATTCCAATGATTTCTGAAGGCTGGGTTTTGTGGACACGAAAATGTAGAGCTGAACAGGGTGGAGTGGATAGCCAAATGAACAGCACGTCTCTTAGTATGAACAGGCCACTGAAAACCAGCATTGGCTTACTTGGACATTCACAAGTGGTGTAACGATAACCCGCCGGGAGTTGAGAGTCAGATGAATTTAAGATTCGCAGTGAATGAACGGAACATTCTGTGGAGGAGATACCAATTATTTCTGAAGGTTGGGTTATGAGGACAGGAAAATGTAGAGCTGAATAGGGTTGGGTGGATAGCAAATTGAACAGCACGGCTGAGTGTGTTAGCAGGCGGCTTAAAACCAGCATTGTCTTCCTTGGACATTTACCAGTGGTGTCACGAAAACCTTCCAGGAGTGGAGACTCTGATGAATTCCAGATTCGCGTGATTGAATGGAACATTCTGTAGTGGTGATTGCCAACATTTAGGAATCTGGATAGTCTGGACAGGATATTGAAGAGCTGACCGATATTGAGTGGATAGCCAATGAACAGCACGGTTTCGAGTGTGAACAGACCACTAAGAAGCAGCATTGCATTACTTGGACATTCATCAGTGGTGTAACGAAAGCCTTCCTGGAATGCAGATTCAGAGTATTTCCAGATTCACAGTGAATGAATGGAAATTTCTGTAGTAGAGATTCCAATGATTTCTGAACGCTGGGTTGTGTGGACAGGAAAATGAAGAGCTGACTAGGTTTGACTGGATTGCCAATTGAACAGCAAGGCTGTGAGTGTGAACAGCCGCTGAAAACCAGCATTGGATTACCTGGTCATTCACCAGTGTTGTTAGGAAAATCTGCCTGGTGTGGAGAGTCAGAGGAATTCCAGATTCGCAGGGAACGAATGGAACACTCTGAAGTGGAGATAAGAATGATTTCTGAAGGCTCGGTGTGTGGAAGGAAAATCAAGAGCTAACCAGCGTTCACTGGATAGCCAATTGAACAGCACGGCTGCGAGTGTTAACACGCAGCTGAAACCAGCCTTGGGTTGCTTGGACATTCACCAGTGGTGAAACGAAAACCTGCTGGGAGTGGAGAACAAGATGAATTCAAGATTCGCCTGAATGAATGAAACATTCTGTAGTGTAGATTGCAATGGTTTCTGAGGTTTGTATTGTCTGAACTGGAAAAAGAAGAACTCACCAGTGTTGAGTCGCTAGACCGTGAACAGCACGGGTTCGAGTGTGAATAGACCGCTGAAAACCATCATTGCGTTACTTGAACATTCAGCAGTGGTGCAATGAAAACCTGCCGGGAGTGGAGATTCAGATGAATTCCAGATTCGCAGTGAATGAATGGAACATTCTCTAGTGGTGATTCCAATGATTTCTGAAGGCTGGGTTTTGTGGACACGAAAATGTAGAGCTGAACAGGGTGGAATGGATAGCCAAATGAACAGCACGTCTCGTAGTAAGAACAGGCCACTGAAAACCAGCTTTGGCTTAATTGGACATTCACAAGTGGTGTAACGAAAACCTGACGGGAGTTGAGAATTAGATGAATTTCAGATTTGCCGTCAATGAATGGAACATTCTGTGGAGGAGATACCAATTGTTTCTGAAGTTTGGGTTATGTGGACAGGAAAATGGAGCTGAAGAGGGTTGAGTGGATAGCAAATTGAACAGCACGGCTGAGAGTATGAGCAGGCCACTTAAAACCAGCATTGGCTTACTTGGATATTTACCAGTGGTGTCACGAAAACCTGCCGGGAGTGGAGATTCAGATGAATTCCAGATTCGCTGTGAATGAATGGAACATTCTGTAGTGGAGATAACAATGATTTCTCCAGTCTCTGTGGTGTGGACAGGAAAATGTAGAGCTGGCCAGGGTTGAGTGGATAGCCAATTGAACAGCACCACTGCGCTTGTGAAGAAAACACTTAAAACATTGGGTTACTTGGACATTCAACAGTGGTGTAACGAAAACCTGCCGGGAGTGGAGGTTCAGAGGAATTCCAGATTCGCAGTGAATGAATGGAACATTCTCTAGTGGAGATTCCAACGATTTCTGAAGGCTGGGTCGTGTGGAAGGAAAATCAAGAACTAATCAGGATTTAGTGGAAAGCCAATTGTATAGCATGGCTGCGAGTGTGAACATGCAGCTGAAAACCAGCATTGGGTTACTTGGACATTCATCAGTGGTGTAAGGAAAACCTGCATGGAGTGGAGAGTCAGTTGAATTCCACATTCGCAGTGAATGAATGGAACATTCTGTAGAGGAGATTCCAATGATTTCTGAAGCCTGTGTTGTGTGGACAGGAAAATGAAGAGCTGACCAGGCTTGAATCGATAGCCAAGTAAACAGCAGGGCTGCGAATATGAACAGGCCGCTGAAAACCAGCATTGGGTTACTTGGACATTCAACAGTGGTGTAATGAAAACCTGCGTGGAGTTGAGAGTCAGATGAATTCCAGATTCGCAGTGAATGAATGGAACATTCTGTAGTGGAGATAACAAAGATTTCTGAAGGCTGGTAGTGTGGTGGGACAATGAAGAGCTGAACAGGGTGGAGTGAATTGTCAATTAAACAGCACGGCTGCGAGTATGAACGGGCCTCTGAAAACCAGCATTGGCTTACTTGGACATTCACAAGTGGTGTAATGTTAACCAGGCGGGAGTGGAGAATCAGATAAACTCCAGACTCGCAGTGAATGAATGGAACATTCTGTAGTGGAGATTGCAATGATTTCTGAAATCTGGATTGTGGGGACACGAAAATGAAGAGCTGACCAGTGTTGAGTGGATAGCCTGTAAAAAGCCTCGGCTTCGAATGTGAACAGACCACTGAAAACCAGTATTGCATTACTTCGACTTTCAGCAGTGGTGTAACGAAAGCCTGCGTGGAGTGCAGATTCAGATGAATTCCAGATTCCCAGTGAATGAATGGAACATCCTGTAGTGGAGATTACAATGATTTCTGAAGGCTGGGTTGTGTGCACAGGAAAATGAGGAGCAAAACAGGTTGAGTGGATAGCCAATTGAACAGCACGACTGCGAACATGAACAGGCCTCTGAAAACCAGCATTGTTTTACTTGGACATTCACAAGTGGTGTAAGATAAATCTGCAGGTAGTGGAGATTCAGTTGAATTCCAGATTCGCAGTGAATGAATGGAACATTCTGTACTGGAGATTGCAATGATTTCTCAAGTCTGGATTGTTTGGACATGAAAATGAAGAGCTGACCACAGTTGTGTGGATACCCAGTAAAAAGCAGGGCTTAGAGTGTGAACAGACCGCTGAAAACCAGCATTGTGTTACTTGGACATTCATAAGTGGTGTAATGAAAGCCTACCTGGAGTGCAGATTCAGATGAATTCCAGATTGGCAGTGAATGAATGGAACATTCTGTACTGGCGATTCCAATGATTTCTGAAGTCTGATATTGTGGAAAAGAAAATGAAAGGCTGACCAGGTTTGAGTGGATAGACAATTGAACAGCACACTGCGAGTGTGAAAAGGCGGCTGAAAACCAGCATTGGATTACTTGGTCATTCACCAGTGCTGTAATGAAAACCTGCCTGGAGCGGAGAGTCAGATGAATTGCAGAATCGCAGTGAATGAATGGAACAGTCTGTAGTGGAGAGCCCAATGATTTCTGAAGGCTGGTTTGTGTGGAGAGGAAAATGAAGAGCTGACCAATATTGAGTGGATAGCCCATTGAACAGCACTTCTGCGAGTTGAACATGCCTCTGAAAACCAGTATTGAGTTACTTGGACATTCACCAGTGGCGTAACGAAAACCTGCCAGGAGTGGAGGTTCAGATGAATTCCAGATTCGCAGTGAATGAATGGAACATTCTCTAGTGGTGATTCCAATGATTTCTGAAGGCTGGGTTTTGTGGACACGAAAATGTAGAGCTGAACAGGGTGGAGTGGATAGCCAAATGAACAGCACGTCTCTTAGTATGAACAGGCCACTGAAAACCAGCATTGGCTTACTTGGACATTCACAAGTGGTGTAACGATAACCCGCCGGGAGTTGAGAGTCAGATGAATTTAAGATTCGCAGTGAATGAACGGAACATTCTGTGGAGGAGATACCAATTATTTCTGAAGGTTGGGTTATGAGGACAGGAAAATGTAGAGCTGAATAGGGTTGGGTGGATAGCAAATTGAACAGCACGGCTGAGTGTGTTAGCAGGCGGCTTAAAACCAGCATTGTCTTCCTTGGACATTTACCAGTGGTGTCACGAAAACCTTCCAGGAGTGGAGACTCTGATGAATTCCAGTTTCGCGTGATTGAATGGAACATTCTGTAGTGGTGATTGCCAACATTTAGGAATCTGGATAGTCTGGACAGGATATTGAAGAGCTGACCGATATTGAGTGGATAGCCAATGAACAGCACGGTTTCGAGTGTGAACAGACCACTAAGAAGCAGCATTGCATTACTTGGACATTCATCAGTGGTGTAACGAAAGCCTTCCTGGAATGCAGATTCAGAGTATTTCCAGATTCACAGTGAATGAATGGAAATTTCTGTAGTAGAGATTCCAATGATTTCTGAACGCTGGGTTGTGTGGACAGGAAAATGAAGAGCTGACTAGGTTTGACTGGATTGCCAATTGAACAGCAAGGCTGTGAGTGTGAACAGCCGCTGAAAACCAGCATTGGATTACCTGGTCATTCACCAGTGTTGTTAGGAAAATCTGCCTGGTGTGGAGAGTCAGAGGAATTCCAGATTCGCAGGGAACGAATGGAACACTCTGAAGTGGAGATAAGAATGATTTCTGAAGGCTCGGTGTGTGGAAGGAAAATCAAGAGCTAACCAGCGTTCACTGGATAGCCAATTGAACAGCACGGCTGCGAGTGTTAACACGCAGCTGAAACCAGCCTTGGGTTGCTTGGACATTCACCAGTGGTGAAACGAAAACCTGCTGGGAGTGGAGAACAAGATGAATTCAAGATTCGCGTGAATGAATGAAACATTCTGTAGTGTAGATTGCAATGGTTTCTGAGGTTTGTATTGTCTGAACTGGAAAAAGAAGAACTCACCAGTGTTGAGTCGCTAGACCGTGAACAGCACGGGTTCGAGTGTGAATAGACCGCTGAAAACCATCATTGCGTTACTTGAACATTCAGCAGTGGTGCAATGAAAACCTGCCGGGAGTGGAGATTCAGATGAATTCCAGATTCGCAGTGAATGAATGGAACATTCTCTAGTGGTGATTCCAATGATTTCTGAAGGCTGGGTTTTGTGGACACGAAAATGTAGAGCTGAACAGGGTGGAATGGATAGCCAAATGAACAGCACGTCTCGTAGTAAGAACAGGCCACTGAAAACCAGCTTTGGCTTAATTGGACATTCACAAGTGGTGTAACGAAAACCTGACGGGAGTTGAGAATTAGATGAATTTCAGATTTGCCGTCAATGAATGGAACATTCTGTGGAGGAGATACCAATTGTTTCTGAAGTTTGGGTTATGTGGACAGGAAAATGGAGCTGAAGAGGGTTGAGTGGATAGCAAATTGAACAGCACGGCTGAGAGTATGAGCAGGCCACTTAAAACCAGCATTGGCTTACTTGGATATTTACCAGTGGTGTCACGAAAACCTGCCGGGAGTGGAGATTCAGATGAATTCCAGATTCGCTGTGAATGAATGGAACATTCTGTAGTGGAGATAACAATGATTTCTCCAGTCTCTGTGGTGTGGACAGGAAAATGTAGAGCTGGCCAGGGTTGAGTGGATAGCCAATTGAACAGCACCACTGCGCTTGTGAAGAAAACACTTAAAACATTGGGTTACATGGACATTCAACAGTGGTGTAACGAAAACCTGCCGGGAGTGGAGGTTCAGAGGAATTCCAGATTCGCAGTGAATGAATGGAACATTCTCTAGTGGAGATTCCAACGATTTCTGAAGGCTGGGTCGTGTGGAAGGAAAATCAAGAACTAATCAGGATTTAGTGGAAAGCCAATTGTATAGCATGGCTGCGAGTGTGAACATGCAGCTGAAAACCAGCATTGGGTTACTTGGACATTCATCAGTGGTGTAAGGAAAACCTGCATGGAGTGGAGAGTCAGTTGAATTCCACATTCGCAGTGAATGAATGGAACATTCTGTAGAGGAGATTCCAATGATTTCTGAAGCCTGTGTTGTGTGGACAGGAAAATGAAGAGCTGACCAGGCTTGAATCGATAGCCAAGTAAACAGCAGGGCTGCGAATATGAACAGGCCGCTGAAAACCAGCATTGGGTTACTTGGACATTCAACAGTGGTGTAATGAAAACCTGCGTGGAGTTGAGAGTCAGATGAATTCCAGATTCGCAGTGAATGAATGGAACATTCTGTAGTGGAGATAACAAAGATTTCTGAAGGCTGGTAGTGTGGTGGGACAATGAAGAGCTGAACAGGGTGGAGTGAATTGTCAATTAAACAGCACGGCTGCGAGTATGAACAGGCCTCTGAAAACCAGCATTGGCTTACTTGGACATTCACAAGTGGTGTAATGTTAACCAGGCGGGAGTGGAGAATCAGATAAACTCCAGACTCGCAGTGAATGAATGGAACATTCTGTAGTGGAGATTGCAATGATTTCTGAAATCTGGATTGTGGGGACACGAAAATGAAGAGCTGACCAGTGTTGAGTGGATAGCCTGTAAAAAGCCTCGGCTTCGAATGTGAACAGACCACTGAAAACCAGTATTGCATTACTTCGACTTTCAGCAGTGGTGTAACGAAAGCCTGCGTGGAGTGCAGATTCAGATGAATTCCAGATTCCCAGTGAATGAATGGAACATCCTGTAGTGGAGATTACAATGATTTCTGAAGGCTGGGTTGTGTGCACAGGAAAATGAGGAGCAAAACAGGTTGAGTGGATAGCCAATTGAACAGCACGACTGCGAACATGAACAGGCCTCTGAAAACCAGCATTGTTTTACTTGGACATTCACAAGTGGTGTAAGATAAATCTGCAGGTAGTGGAGATTCAGTTGAATTCCAGATTCGCAGTGAATGAATGGAACATTCTGTACTGGAGATTGCAATGATTTCTCAAGTCTGGATTGTTTGGACATGAAAATGAAGAGCTGACCACAGTTGTGTGGATACCCAGTAAAAAGCAGGGCTTAGAGTGTGAACAGACCGCTGAAAACCAGCATTGTGTTACTTGGACATTCATAAGTGGTGTAATGAAAGCCTACCTGGAGTGCAGATTCAGATGAATTCCAGATTGGCAGTGAATGAATGGAACATTCTGTACTGGCGATTCCAATGATTTCTGAAGTCTGATATTGTGGAAAAGAAAATGAAAGGCTGACCAGGTTTGAGTGGATAGACAATTGAACAGCACACTGCGAGTGTGAAAAGGCGGCTGAAAACCAGCATTGGATTACTTGGTCATTCACCAGTGCTGTAATGAAAACCTGCCTGGAGCGGAGAGTCAGATGAATTGCAGAATCGCAGTGAATGAATGGAACAGTCTGTAGTGGAGAGCCCAATGATTTCTGAAGGCTGGTTTGTGTGGAGAGGAAAATGAAGAGCTGACCAATATTGAGTGGATAGCCCATTGAACAGCACTTCTGCGAGTTGAACATGCCTCTGAAAACCAGTATTGAGTTACTTGGACATTCACCAGTGGCGTAACGAAAACCTGCCAGGAGTGGAGGTTCAGATGAATTCCAGATTCGCAGTGAATGAATGGAACATTCTCTAGTGGTGATTCCAATGATTTCTGAAGGCTGGGTTTTGTGGACACGAAAATGTAGAGCTGAACAGGGTGGAGTGGATAGCCAAATGAACAGCACGTCTCTTAGTATGAACAGGCCACTGAAAACCAGCATTGGCTTACTTGGACATTCACAAGTGGTGTAACGATAACCCGCCGGGAGTTGAGAGTCAGATGAATTTAAGATTCGCAGTGAATGAACGGAACATTCTGTGGAGGAGATACCAATTATTTCTGAAGGTTGGGTTATGAGGACAGGAAAATGTAGAGCTGAATAGGGTTGGGTGGATAGCAAATTGAACAGCACGGCTGAGTGTGTTAGCAGGCGGCTTAAAACCAGCATTGTCTTCCTTGGACATTTACCAGTGGTGTCACGAAAACCTTCCAGGAGTGGAGACTCTGATGAATTCCAGATTCGCGTGATTGAATGGAACATTCTGTAGTGGTGATTGCCAACATTTAGGAATCTGGATAGTCTGGACAGGATATTGAAGAGCTGACCGATATTGAGTGGATAGCCAATGAACAGCACGGTTTCGAGTGTGAACAGACCACTAAGAAGCAGCATTGCATTACTTGGACATTCATCAGTGGTGTAACGAAAGCCTTCCTGGAATGCAGATTCAGAGTATTTCCAGATTCACAGTGAATGAATGGAAATTTCTGTAGTAGAGATTCCAATGATTTCTGAACGCTGGGTTGTGTGGACAGGAAAATGAAGAGCTGACTAGGTTTGACTGGATTGCCAATTGAACAGCAAGGCTGTGAGTGTGAACAGCCGCTGAAAACCAGCATTGGATTACCTGGTCATTCACCAGTGTTGTTAGGAAAATCTGCCTGGTGTGGAGAGTCAGAGGAATTCCAGATTCGCAGGGAACGAATGGAACACTCTGAAGTGGAGATAAGAATGATTTCTGAAGGCTCGGTGTGTGGAAGGAAAATCAAGAGCTAACCAGCGTTCACTGGATAGCCAATTGAACAGCACGGCTGCGAGTGTTAACACGCAGCTGAAACCAGCCTTGGGTTGCTTGGACATTCACCAGTGGTGAAACGAAAACCTGCTGGGAGTGGAGAACAAGATGAATTCAAGATTCGCCTGAATGAATGAAACATTCTGTAGTGTAGATTGCGATGGTTTCTGAGGTTTGTATTGTCTGAACTGGAAAAAGAAGAACTCACCAGTGTTGAGTCGCTAGACCGTGAACAGCACGGGTTCGAGTGTGAATAGACCGCTGAAAACCATCATTGCGTTACTTGAACATTCAGCAGTGGTGCAATGAAAACCTGCCGGGAGTGGAGATTCAGATGAATTCCAGATTCGCAGTGAATGAATGGAACATTCTCTAGTGGTGATTCCAATGATTTCTGAAGGCTGGGTTTAGTGGACACGAAAATGTAGAGCTGAACAGGGTGGAATGGATAGCCAAATGAACAGCACGTCTCGTAGTAAGAACAGGCCACTGAAAACCAGCTTTGGCTTAATTGGACATTCACAAGTGGTGTAACGAAAACCTGACGGGAGTTGAGAATTAGATGAATTTCAGATTTGCCGTCAATGAATGGAACATTCTGTGGAGGAGATACCAATTGTTTCTGAAGTTTGGGTTATGTGGACAGGAAAATGGAGCTGAAGAGGGTTGAGTGGATAGCAAATTGAACAGCACGGCTGAGAGTATGAGCAGGCCACTTAAAACCAGCATTGGCTTACTTGGATATTTACCAGTGGTGTCACGAAAACCTGCCGGGAGTGGAGATTCAGATGAATTCCAGATTCGCTGTGAATGAATGGAACATTCTGTAGTGGAGATAACAATGATTTCTCCAGTCTCTGTGGTGTGGACAGGAAAATGTAGAGCTGGCCAGGGTTGAGTGGATAGCCAATTGAACAGCACCACTGCGCTTGTGAAGAAAACACTTAAAACATTGGGTTACTTGGACATTCAACAGTGGTGTAACGAAAACCTGCCGGGAGTGGAGGTTCAGAGGAATTCCAGATTCGCAGTGAATGAATGGAACATTCTCTAGTGGAGATTCCAACGATTTCTGAAGGCTGGGTCGTGTGGAAGGAAAATCAAGAACTAATCAGGATTTAGTGGAAAGCCAATTGTATAGCATGGCTGCGAGTGTGAACATGCAGCTGAAAACCAGCATTGGGTTACTTGGACATTCATCAGTGGTGTAAGGAAAACCTGCATGGAGTGGAGAGTCAGTTGAATTCCACATTCGCAGTGAATGAATGGAACATTCTGTAGAGGAGATTCCAATGATTTCTGAAGCCTGTGTTGTGTGGACAGGAAAATGAAGAGCTGACCAGGCTTGAATCGATAGCCAAGTAAACAGCAGGGCTGCGAATATGAACAGGCCGCTGAAAACCAGCATTGGGTTACTTGGACATTCAACAGTGGTGTAATGAAAACCTGCGTGGAGTTGAGAGTCAGATGAATTCCAGATTCGCAGTGAATGAATGGAACATTCTGTAGTGGAGATAACAAAGATTTCTGAAGGCTGGTAGTGTGGTGGGACAATGAAGAGCTGAACAGGGTGGAGTGAATTGTCAATTAAACAGCACGGCTGCGAGTATGAACGGGCCTCTGAAAACCAGCATTGGCTTACTTGGACATTCACAAGTGGTGTAATGTTAACCAGGCGGGAGTGGAGAATCAGATAAACTCCAGACTCGCAGTGAATGAATGGAACATTCTGTAGTGGAGATTGCAATGATTTCTGAAATCTGGATTGTGGGGACACGAAAATGAAGAGCTGACCAGTGTTGAGTGGATAGCCTGTAAAAAGCCTCGGCTTCGAATGTGAACAGACCACTGAAAACCAGTATTGCATTACTTCGACTTTCAGCAGTGGTGTAACGAAAGCCTGCGTGGAGTGCAGATTCAGATGAATTCCAGATTCCCAGTGAATGAATGGAACATCCTGTAGTGGAGATTACAATGATTTCTGAAGGCTGGGTTGTGTGCACAGGAAAATGAGGAGCAAAACAGGTTGAGTGGATAGCCAATTGAACAGCACGACTGCGAACATGAACAGGCCTCTGAAAACCAGCATTGTTTTACTTGGACATTCACAAGTGGTGTAAGATAAATCTGCAGGTAGTGGAGATTCAGTTGAATTCCAGATTCGCAGTGAATGAATGGAACATTCTGTACTGGAGATTGCAATGATTTCTCAAGTCTGGATTGTTTGGACATGAAAATGAAGAGCTGACCACAGTTGTGTGGATACCCAGTAAAAAGCAGGGCTTAGAGTGTGAACAGACCGCTGAAAACCAGCATTGTGTTACTTGGACATTCATAAGTGGTGTAATGAAAGCCTACCTGGAGTGCAGATTCAGATGAATTCCAGATTGGCAGTGAATGAATGGAACATTCTGTACTGGCGATTCCAATGATTTCTGAAGTCTGATATTGTGGAAAAGAAAATGAAAGGCTGACCAGGTTTGAGTGGATAGACAATTGAACAGCACACTGCGAGTGTGAAAAGGCGGCTGAAAACCAGCATTGGATTACTTGGTCATTCACCAGTGCTGTAATGAAAACCTGCCTGGAGCGGAGAGTCAGATGAATTGCAGAATCGCAGTGAATGAATGGAACAGTCTGTAGTGGAGAGCCCAATGATTTCTGAAGGCTGGTTTGTGTGGAGAGGAAAATGAAGAGCTGACCAATATTGAGTGGATAGCCCATTGAACAGCACTTCTGCGAGTTGAACATGCCTCTGAAAACCAGTATTGAGTTACTTGGACATTCACCAGTGGCGTAACGAAAACCTGCCAGGAGTGGAGGTTCAGAGGAATTCCAGATTCGCAGTGAATGAATGGAACATTCTCTAGTGGTGATTCCAATGATTTCTGAAGGCTGGGTTTTGTGGACACGAAAATGTAGAGCTGAACAGGGTGGAGTGGATAGCCAAATGAACAGCACGTCTCTTAGTATGAACAGGCCACTGAAAACCAGCATTGGCTTACTTGGACATTCACAAGTGGTGTAACGATAACCCGCCGGGAGTTGAGAGTCAGATGAATTTAAGATTCGCAGTGAATGAACGGAACATTCTGTGGAGGAGATACCAATTATTTCTGAAGGTTGGGTTATGAGGACAGGAAAATGTAGAGCTGAATAGGGTTGGGTGGATAGCAAATTGAACAGCACGGCTGAGTGTGTTAGCAGGCGGCTTAAAACCAGCATTGTCTTCCTTGGACATTTACCAGTGGTGTCACGAAAACCTTCCAGGAGTGGAGACTCTGATGAATTCCAGATTCGCGTGATTGAATGGAACATTCTGTAGTGGTGATTGCCAACATTTAGGAATCTGGATAGTCTGGACAGGATATTGAAGAGCTGACCGATATTGAGTGGATAGCCAATGAACAGCACGGTTTCGAGTGTGAACAGACCACTAAGAAGCAGCATTGCATTACTTGGACATTCATCAGTGGTGTAACGAAAGCCTTCCTGGAATGCAGATTCAGAGTATTTCCAGATTCACAGTGAATGAATGGAAATTTCTGTAGTAGAGATTCCAATGATTTCTGAACGCTGGGTTGTGTGGACAGGAAAATGAAGAGCTGACTAGGTTTGACTGGATTGCCAATTGAACAGCAAGGCTGTGAGTGTGAACAGCCGCTGAAAACCAGCATTGGATTACCTGGTCATTCACCAGTGTTGTTAGGAAAATCTGCCTGGTGTGGAGAGTCAGAGGAATTCCAGATTCGCAGGGAACGAATGGAACACTCTGAAGTGGAGATAAGAATGATTTCTGAAGGCTCGGTGTGTGGAAGGAAAATCAAGAGCTAACCAGCGTTCACTGGATAGCCAATTGAACAGCACGGCTGCGAGTGTTAACACGCAGCTGAAACCAGCCTTGGGTTGCTTGGACATTCACCAGTGGTGAAACGAAAACCTGCTGGGAGTGGAGAACAAGATGAATTCAAGATTCGCCTGAATGAATGAAACATTCTGTAGTGTAGATTGCAATGGTTTCTGAGGTTTGTATTGTCTGAACTGGAAAAAGAAGAACTCACCAGTGTTGAGTCGCTAGACCGTGAACAGCACGGGTTCGAGTGTGAATAGACCGCTGAAAACCATCATTGCGTTACTTGAACATTCAGCAGTGGTGCAATGAAAACCTGCCGGGAGTGGAGATTCAGATGAATTCCAGATTCGCAGTGAATGAATGGAACATTCTCTAGTGGTGATTCCAATGATTTCTGAAGGCTGGGTTTTGTGGACACGAAAATGTAGAGCTGAACAGGGTGGAATGGATAGCCAAATGAACAGCACGTCTCGTAGTAAGAACAGGCCACTGAAAACCAGCTTTGGCTTAATTGGACATTCACAAGTGGTGTAACGAAAACCTGACGGGAGTTGAGAATTAGATGAATTTCAGATTTGCCGTCAATGAATGGAACATTCTGTGGAGGAGATACCAATTGTTTCTGAAGTTTGGGTTATGTGGACAGGAAAATGGAGCTGAAGAGGGTTGAGTGGATAGCAAATTGAACAGCACGGCTGAGAGTATGAGCAGGCCACTTAAAACCAGCATTGGCTTACTTGGATATTTACCAGTGGTGTCACGAAAACCTGCCGGGAGTGGAGATTCAGATGAATTCCAGATTCGCTGTGAATGAATGGAACATTCTGTAGTGGAGATAACAATGATTTCTCCAGTCTCTGTGGTGTGGACAGGAAAATGTAGAGCTGGCCAGGGTTGAGTGGATAGCCAATTGAACAGCACCACTGCGCTTGTGAAGAAAACACTTAAAACATTGGGTTACTTGGACATTCAACAGTGGTGTAACGAAAACCTGCCGGGAGTGGAGGTTCAGAGGAATTCCAGATTCGCAGTGAATGAATGGAACATTCTCTAGTGGAGATTCCAACGATTTCTGAAGGCTGGGTCGTGTGGAAGGAAAATCAAGAACTAATCAGGATTTAGTGGAAAGCCAATTGTATAGCATGGCTGCGAGTGTGAACATGCAGCTGAAAACCAGCATTGGGTTACTTGGACATTCATCAGTGGTGTAAGGAAAACCTGCATGGAGTGGAGAGTCAGTTGAATTCCACATTCGCAGTGAATGAATGGAACATTCTGTAGAGGAGATTCCAATGATTTCTGAAGCCTGTGTTGTGTGGACAGGAAAATGAAGAGCTGACCAGGCTTGAATCGATAGCCAAGTAAACAGCAGGGCTGCGAATATGAACAGGCCGCTGAAAACCAGCATTGGGTTACTTGGACATTCAACAGTGGTGTAATGAAAACCTGCGTGGAGTTGAGAGTCAGATGAATTCCAGATTCGCAGTGAATGAATGGAACATTCTGTAGTGGAGATAACAAAGATTTCTGAAGGCTGGTAGTGTGGTGGGACAATGAAGAGCTGAACAGGGTGGAGTGAATTGTCAATTAAACAGCACGGCTGCGAGTATGAACGGGCCTCTGAAAACCAGCATTGGCTTACTTGGACATTCACAAGTGGTGTAATGTTAACCAGGCGGGAGTGGAGAATCAGATAAACTCCAGACTCGCAGTGAATGAATGGAACATTCTGTAGTGGAGATTGCAATGATTTCTGAAATCTGGATTGTGGGGACACGAAAATGAAGAGCTGACCAGTGTTGAGTGGATAGCCTGTAAAAAGCCTCGGCTTCGAATGTGAACAGACCACTGAAAACCAGTATTGCATTACTTCGACTTTCAGCAGTGGTGTAACGAAAGCCTGCGTGGAGTGCAGATTCAGATGAATTCCAGATTCCCAGTGAATGAATGGAACATCCTGTAGTGGAGATTACAATGATTTCTGAAGGCTGGGTTGTGTGCACAGGAAAATGAGGAGCAAAACAGGTTGAGTGGATAGCCAATTGAACAGCACGACTGCGAACATGAACAGGCCTCTGAAAACCAGCATTGTTTTACTTGGACATTCACAAGTGGTGTAAGATAAATCTGCAGGTAGTGGAGATTCAGTTGAATTCCAGATTCGCAGTGAATGAATGGAACATTCTGTACTGGAGATTGCAATGATTTCTCAAGTCTGGATTGTTTGGACATGAAAATGAAGAGCTGACCACAGTTGTGTGGATACCCAGTAAAAAGCAGGGCTTAGAGTGTGAACAGACCGCTGAAAACCAGCATTGTGTTACTTGGACATTCATAAGTGGTGTAATGAAAGCCTACCTGGAGTGCAGATTCAGATGAATTCCAGATTGGCAGTGAATGAATGGAACATTCTGTACTGGCGATTCCAATGATTTCTGAAGTCTGATATTGTGGAAAAGAAAATGAAAGGCTGACCAGGTTTGAGTGGATAGACAATTGAACAGCACACTGCGAGTGTGAAAAGGCGGCTGAAAACCAGCATTGGATTACTTGGTCATTCACCAGTGCTGTAATGAAAACCTGCCTGGAGCGGAGAGTCAGATGAATTGCAGAATCGCAGTGAATGAATGGAACAGTCTGTAGTGGAGAGCCCAATGATTTCTGAAGGCTGGTTTGTGTGGAGAGGAAAATGAAGAGCTGACCAATATTGAGTGGATAGCCCATTGAACAGCACTTCTGCGAGTTGAACATGCCTCTGAAAACCAGTATTGAGTTACTTGGACATTCACCAGTGGCGTAACGAAAACCTGCCAGGAGTGGAGGTTCAGAGGAATTCCAGATTCGCAGTGAATGAATGGAACATTCTCTAGTGGTGATTCCAATGATTTCTGAAGGCTGGGTTTTGTGGACACGAAAATGTAGAGCTGAACAGGGTGGAGTGGATAGCCAAATGAACAGCACGTCTCTTAGTATGAACAGGCCACTGAAAACCAGCATTGGCTTACTTGGACATTCACAAGTGGTGTAACGATAACCCGCCGGGAGTTGAGAGTCAGATGAATTTAAGATTCGCAGTGAATGAACGGAACATTCTGTGGAGGAGATACCAATTATTTCTGAAGGTTGGGTTATGAGGACAGGAAAATGTAGAGCTGAATAGGGTTGGGTGGATAGCAAATTGAACAGCACGGCTGAGTGTGTTAGCAGGCGGCTTAAAACCAGCATTGTCTTCCTTGGACATTTACCAGTGGTGTCACGAAAACCTTCCAGGAGTGGAGACTCTGATGAATTCCAGATTCGCGTGATTGAATGGAACATTCTGTAGTGGTGATTGCCAACATTTAGGAATCTGGATAGTCTGGACAGGATATTGAAGAGCTGACCGATATTGAGTGGATAGCCAATGAACAGCACGGTTTCGAGTGTGAACAGACCACTAAGAAGCAGCATTGCATTACTTGGACATTCATCAGTGGTGTAACGAAAGCCTTCCTGGAATGCAGATTCAGAGTATTTCCAGATTCACAGTGAATGAATGGAAATTTCTGTAGTAGAGATTCCAATGATTTCTGAACGCTGGGTTGTGTGGACAGGAAAATGAAGAGCTGACTAGGTTTGACTGGATTGCCAATTGAACAGCAAGGCTGTGAGTGTGAACAGCCGCTGAAAACCAGCATTGGATTACCTGGTCATTCACCAGTGTTGTTAGGAAAATCTGCCTGGTGTGGAGAGTCAGAGGAATTCCAGATTCGCAGGGAACGAATGGAACACTCTGAAGTGGAGATAAGAATGATTTCTGAAGGCTCGGTGTGTGGAAGGAAAATCAAGAGCTAACCAGCGTTCACTGGATAGCCAATTGAACAGCACGGCTGCGAGTGTTAACACGCAGCTGAAACCAGCCTTGGGTTGCTTGGACATTCACCAGTGGTGAAACGAAAACCTGCTGGGAGTGGAGAACAAGATGAATTCAAGATTCGCCTGAATGAATGAAACATTCTGTAGTGTAGATTGCAATGGTTTCTGAGGTTTGTATTGTCTGAACTGGAAAAAGAAGAACTCACCAGTGTTGAGTCGCTAGACCGTGAACAGCACGGGTTCGAGTGTGAATAGACCGCTGAAAACCATCATTGCGTTACTTGAACATTCAGCAGTGGTGCAATGAAAACCTGCCGGGAGTGGAGATTCAGATGAATTCCAGATTCGCAGTGAATGAATGGAACATTCTCTAGTGGTGATTCCAATGATTTCTGAAGGCTGGGTTTTGTGGACACGAAAATGTAGAGCTGAACAGGGTGGAATGGATAGCCAAATGAACAGCACGTCTCGTAGTAAGAACAGGCCACTGAAAACCAGCTTTGGCTTAATTGGACATTCACAAGTGGTGTAACGAAAACCTGACGGGAGTTGAGAATTAGATGAATTTCAGATTTGCCGTCAATGAATGGAACATTCTGTGGAGGAGATACCAATTGTTTCTGAAGTTTGGGTTATGTGGACAGGAAAATGGAGCTGAAGAGGGTTGAGTGGATAGCAAATTGAACAGCACGGCTGAGAGTATGAGCAGGCCACTTAAAACCAGCATTGGCTTACTTGGATATTTACCAGTGGTGTCACGAAAACCTGCCGGGAGTGGAGATTCAGATGAATTCCAGATTCGCTGTGAATGAATGGAACATTCTGTAGTGGAGATAACAATGATTTCTCCAGTCTCTGTGGTGTGGACAGGAAAATGTAGAGCTGGCCAGGGTTGAGTGGATAGCCAATTGAACAGCACCACTGCGCTTGTGAAGAAAACACTTAAAACATTGGGTTACTTGGACATTCAACAGTGGTGTAACGAAAACCTGCCGGGAGTGGAGGTTCAGAGGAATTCCAGATTCGCAGTGAATGAATGGAACATTCTCTAGTGGAGATTCCAACGATTTCTGAAGGCTGGGTCGTGTGGAAGGAAAATCAAGAACTAATCAGGATTTAGTGGAAAGCCAATTGTATAGCATGGCTGCGAGTGTGAACATGCAGCTGAAAACCAGCATTGGGTTACTTGGACATTCATCAGTGGTGTAAGGAAAACCTGCATGGAGTGGAGAGTCAGTTGAATTCCACATTCGCAGTGAATGAATGGAACATTCTGTAGAGGAGATTCCAATGATTTCTGAAGCCTGTGTTGTGTGGACAGGAAAATGAAGAGCTGACCAGGCTTGAATCGATAGCCAAGTAAACAGCAGGGCTGCGAATATGAACAGGCCGCTGAAAACCAGCATTGGGTTACTTGGACATTCAACAGTGGTGTAATGAAAACCTGCGTGGAGTTGAGAGTCAGATGAATTCCAGATTCGCAGTGAATGAATGGAACATTCTGTAGTGGAGATAACAAAGATTTCTGAAGGCTGGTAGTGTGGTGGGACAATGAAGAGCTGAACAGGGTGGAGTGAATTGTCAATTAAACAGCACGGCTGCGAGTATGAACGGGCCTCTGAAAACCAGCATTGGCTTACTTGGACATTCACAAGTGGTGTAATGTTAACCAGGCGGGAGTGGAGAATCAGATAAACTCCAGACTCGCAGTGAATGAATGGAACATTCTGTAGTGGAGATTGCAATGATTTCTGAAATCTGGATTGTGGGGACACGAAAATGAAGAGCTGACCAGTGTTGAGTGGATAGCCTGTAAAAAGCCTCGGCTTCGAATGTGAACAGACCACTGAAAACCAGTATTGCATTACTTCGACTTTCAGCAGTGGTGTAACGAAAGCCTGCGTGGAGTGCAGATTCAGATGAATTCCAGATTCCCAGTGAATGAATGGAACATCCTGTAGTGGAGATTACAATGATTTCTGAAGGCTGGGTTGTGTGCACAGGAAAATGAGGAGCAAAACAGGTTGAGTGGATAGCCAATTGAACAGCACGACTGCGAACATGAACAGGCCTCTGAAAACCAGCATTGTTTTACTTGGACATTCACAAGTGGTGTAAGATAAATCTGCAGGTAGTGGAGATTCAGTTGAATTCCAGATTCGCAGTGAATGAATGGAACATTCTGTACTGGAGATTGCAATGATTTCTCAAGTCTGGATTGTTTGGACATGAAAATGAAGAGCTGACCACAGTTGTGTGGATACCCAGTAAAAAGCAGGGCTTAGAGTGTGAACAGACCGCTGAAAACCAGCATTGTGTTACTTGGACATTCATAAGTGGTGTAATGAAAGCCTACCTGGAGTGCAGATTCAGATGAATTCCAGATTGGCAGTGAATGAATGGAACATTCTGTACTGGCGATTCCAATGATTTCTGAAGTCTGATATTGTGGAAAAGAAAATGAAAGGCTGACCAGGTTTGAGTGGATAGACAATTGAACAGCACACTGCGAGTGTGAAAAGGCGGCTGAAAACCAGCATTGGATTACTTGGTCATTCACCAGTGCTGTAATGAAAACCTGCCTGGAGCGGAGAGTCAGATGAATTGCAGAATCGCAGTGAATGAATGGAACAGTCTGTAGTGGAGAGCCCAATGATTTCTGAAGGCTGGTTTGTGTGGAGAGGAAAATGAAGAGCTGACCAATATTGAGTGGATAGCCCATTGAACAGCACTTCTGCGAGTTGAACATGCCTCTGAAAACCAGTATTGAGTTACTTGGACATTCACCAGTGGCGTAACGAAAACCTGCCAGGAGTGGAGGTTCAGAGGAATTCCAGATTCGCAGTGAATGAATGGAACATTCTCTAGTGGTGATTCCAATGATTTCTGAAGGCTGGGTTTTGTGGACACGAAAATGTAGAGCTGAACAGGGTGGAGTGGATAGCCAAATGAACAGCACGTCTCTTAGTATGAACAGGCCACTGAAAACCAGCATTGGCTTACTTGGACATTCACAAGTGGTGTAACGATAACCCGCTGGGAGTTGAGAGTCAGATGAATTTAAGATTCGCAGTGAATGAACGGAACATTCTGTGGAGGAGATACCAATTATTTCTGAAGGTTGGGTTATGAGGACAGGAAAATGTAGAGCTGAATAGGGTTGGGTGGATAGCAAATTGAACAGCACGGCTGAGTGTGTTAGCAGGCGGCTTAAAACCAGCATTGTCTTCCTTGGACATTTACCAGTGGTGTCACGAAAACCTTCCAGGAGTGGAGACTCTGATGAATTCCAGATTCGCGTGATTGAATGGAACATTCTGTAGTGGTGATTGCCAACATTTAGGAATCTGGATAGTCTGGACAGGATATTGAAGAGCTGACCGATATTGAGTGGATAGCCAATGAACAGCACGGTTTCGAGTGTGAACAGACCACTAAGAAGCAGCATTGCATTACTTGGACATTCATCAGTGGTGTAACGAAAGCCTTCCTGGAATGCAGATTCAGAGTATTTCCAGATTCACAGTGAATGAATGGAAATTTCTGTAGTAGAGATTCCAATGATTTCTGAACGCTGGGTTGTGTGGACAGGAAAATGAAGAGCTGACTAGGTTTGACTGGATTGCCAATTGAACAGCAAGGCTGTGAGTGTGAACAGCCGCTGAAAACCAGCATTGGATTACCTGGTCATTCACCAGTGTTGTTAGGAAAATCTGCCTGGTGTGGAGAGTCAGAGGAATTCCAGATTCGCAGGGAACGAATGGAACACTCTGAAGTGGAGATAAGAATGATTTCTGAAGGCTCGGTGTGTGGAAGGAAAATCAAGAGCTAACCAGCGTTCACTGGATAGCCAATTGAACAGCACAGCTGCGAGTGTTAACACGCAGCTGAAACCAGCCTTGGGTTGCTTGGACATTCACCAGTGGTGAAACGAAAACCTGCTGGGAGTGGAGAACAAGATGAATTCAAGATTCGCGTGAATGAATGAAACATTCTGTAGTGTAGATTGCAATGGTTTCTGAGGTTTGTATTGTCTGAACTGGAAAAAGAAGAACTCACCAGTGTTGAGTCGCTAGACCGTGAACAGCACGGGTTCGAGTGTGAATAGACCGCTGAAAACCATCATTGCGTTACTTGAACATTCAGCAGTGGTGCAATGAAAACCTGCCGGGAGTGGAGATTCAGATGAATTCCAGATTCGCAGTGAATGAATGGAACATTCTCTAGTGGTGATTCCAATGATTTCTGAAGGCTGGGTTTTGTGGACACGAAAATGTAGAGCTGAACAGGGTGGAATGGATAGCCAAATGAACAGCACGTCTCGTAGTAAGAACAGGCCACTGAAAACCAGCTTTGGCTTAATTGGACATTCACAAGTGGTGTAACGAAAACCTGACGGGAGTTGAGAATTAGATGAATTTCAGATTTGCCGTCAATGAATGGAACATTCTGTGGAGGAGATACCAATTGTTTCTGAAGTTTGGGTTATGTGGACAGGAAAATGGAGCTGAAGAGGGTTGAGTGGATAGCAAATTGAACAGCACGGCTGAGAGTATGAGCAGGCCACTTAAAACCAGCATTGGCTTACTTGGATATTTACCAGTGGTGTCACGAAAACCTGCCGGGAGTGGAGATTCAGATGAATTCCAGATTCGCTGTGAATGAATGGAACATTCTGTAGTGGAGATAACAATGATTTCTCCAGTCTCTGTGGTGTGGACAGGAAAATGTAGAGCTGGCCAGGGTTGAGTGGATAGCCAATTGAACAGCACCACTGCGCTTGTGAAGAAAACACTTAAAACATTGGGTTACTTGGACATTCAACAGTGGTGTAACGAAAACCTGCCGGGAGTGGAGGTTCAGAGGAATTCCAGATTCGCAGTGAATGAATGGAACATTCTCTAGTGGAGATTCCAACGATTTCTGAAGGCTGGGTCGTGTGGAAGGAAAATCAAGAACTAATCAGGATTTAGTGGAAAGCCAATTGTATAGCATGGCTGCGAGTGTGAACATGCAGCTGAAAACCAGCATTGGGTTACTTGGACATTCATCAGTGGTGTAAGGAAAACCTGCATGGAGTGGAGAGTCAGTTGAATTCCACATTCGCAGTGAATGAATGGAACATTCTGTAGAGGAGATTCCAATGATTTCTGAAGCCTGTGTTGTGTGGACAGGAAAATGAAGAGCTGACCAGGCTTGAATCGATAGCCAAGTAAACAGCAGGGCTGCGAATATGAACAGGCCGCTGAAAACCAGCATTGGGTTACTTGGACATTCAACAGTGGTGTAATGAAAACCTGCGTGGAGTTGAGAGTCAGATGAATTCCAGATTCGCAGTGAATGAATGGAACATTCTGTAGTGGAGATAACAAAGATTTCTGAAGGCTGGTAGTGTGGTGGGACAATGAAGAGCTGAACAGGGTGGAGTGAATTGTCAATTAAACAGCACGGCTGCGAGTATGAACGGGCCTCTGAAAACCAGCATTGGCTTACTTGGACATTCACAAGTGGTGTAATGTTAACCAGGCGGGAGTGGAGAATCAGATAAACTCCAGACTCGCAGTGAATGAATGGAACATTCTGTAGTGGAGATTGCAATGATTTCTGAAATCTGGATTGTGGGGACACGAAAATGAAGAGCTGACCAGTGTTGAGTGGATAGCCTGTAAAAAGCCTCGGCTTCGAATGTGAACAGACCACTGAAAACCAGTATTGCATTACTTCGACTTTCAGCAGTGGTGTAACGAAAGCCTGCGTGGAGTGCAGATTCAGATGAATTCCAGATTCCCAGTGAATGAATGGAACATCCTGTAGTGGAGATTACAATGATTTCTGAAGGCTGGGTTGTGTGCACAGGAAAATGAGGAGCAAAACAGGTTGAGTGGATAGCCAATTGAACAGCACGACTGCGAACATGAACAGGCCTCTGAAAACCAGCATTGTTTTACTTGGACATTCACAAGTGGTGTAAGATAAATCTGCAGGTAGTGGAGATTCAGTTGAATTCCAGATTCGCAGTGAATGAATGGAACATTCTGTACTGGAGATTGCAATGATTTCTCAAGTCTGGATTGTTTGGACATGAAAATGAAGAGCTGACCACAGTTGTGTGGATACCCAGTAAAAAGCAGGGCTTAGAGTGTGAACAGACCGCTGAAAACCAGCATTGTGTTACTTGGACATTCATAAGTGGTGTAATGAAAGCCTACCTGGAGTGCAGATTCAGATGAATTCCAGATTGGCAGTGAATGAATGGAACATTCTGTACTGGCGATTCCAATGATTTCTGAAGTCTGATATTGTGGAAAAGAAAATGAAAGGCTGACCAGGTTTGAGTGGATAGACAATTGAACAGCACACTGCGAGTGTGAAAAGGCGGCTGAAAACCAGCATTGGATTACTTGGTCATTCACCAGTGCTGTAATGAAAACCTGCCTGGAGCGGAGAGTCAGATGAATTGCAGAATCGCAGTGAATGAATGGAACAGTCTGTAGTGGAGAGCCCAATGATTTCTGAAGGCTGGTTTGTGTGGAGAGGAAAATGAAGAGCTGACCAATATTGAGTGGATAGCCCATTGAACAGCACTTCTGCGAGTTGAACATGCCTCTGAAAACCAGTATTGAGTTACTTGGACATTCACCAGTGGCGTAACGAAAACCTGCCAGGAGTGGAGGTTCAGATGAATTCCAGATTCGCAGTGAATGAATGGAACATTCTCTAGTGGTGATTCCAATGATTTCTGAAGGCTGGGTTTTGTGGACACGAAAATGTAGAGCTGAACAGGGTGGAGTGGATAGCCAAATGAACAGCACGTCTCTTAGTATGAACAGGCCACTGAAAACCAGCATTGGCTTACTTGGACATTCACAAGTGGTGTAACGATAACCCGCCGGGAGTTGAGAGTCAGATGAATTTAAGATTCGCAGTGAATGAACGGAACATTCTGTGGAGGAGATACCAATTATTTCTGAAGGTTGGGTTATGAGGACAGGAAAATGTAGAGCTGAATAGGGTTGGGTGGATAGCAAATTGAACAGCACGGCTGAGTGTGTTAGCAGGCGGCTTAAAACCAGCATTGTCTTCCTTGGACATTTACCAGTGGTGTCACGAAAACCTTCCAGGAGTGGAGACTCTGATGAATTCCAGATTCGCGTGATTGAATGGAACATTCTGTAGTGGTGATTGCCAACATTTAGGAATCTGGATAGTCTGGACAGGATATTGAAGAGCTGACCGATATTGAGTGGATAGCCAATGAACAGCACGGTTTCGAGTGTGAACAGACCACTAAGAAGCAGCATTGCATTACTTGGACATTCATCAGTGGTGTAACGAAAGCCTTCCTGGAATGCAGATTCAGAGTATTTCCAGATTCACAGTGAATGAATGGAAATTTCTGTAGTAGAGATTCCAATGATTTCTGAACGCTGGGTTGTGTGGACAGGAAAATGAAGAGCTGACTAGGTTTGACTGGATTGCCAATTGAACAGCAAGGCTGTGAGTGTGAACAGCCGCTGAAAACCAGCATTGGATTACCTGGTCATTCACCAGTGTTGTTAGGAAAATCTGCCTGGTGTGGAGAGTCAGAGGAATTCCAGATTCGCAGGGAACGAATGGAACACTCTGAAGTGGAGATAAGAATGATTTCTGAAGGCTCGGTGTGTGGACGGAAAATCAAGAGCTAACCAGCGTTCACTGGATAGCCAATTGAACAGCACGGCTGCGAGTGTTAACACGCAGCTGAAACCAGCCTTGGGTTGCTTGGACATTCACCAGTGGTGAAACGAAAACCTGCTGGGAGTGGAGAACAAGATGAATTCAAGATTCGCCTGAATGAATGAAACATTCTGTAGTGTAGATTGCAATGGTTTCTGAGGTTTGTATTGTCTGAACTGGAAAAAGAAGAACTCACCAGTGTTGAGTCGCTAGACCGTGAACAGCACGGGTTCGAGTGTGAATAGACCGCTGAAAACCATCATTGCGTTACTTGAACATTCAGCAGTGGTGCAATGAAAACCTGCCGGGAGTGGAGATTCAGATGAATTCCAGATTCGCAGTGAATGAATGGAACATTCTCTAGTGGTGATTCCAATGATTTCTGAAGGCTGGGTTTTGTGGACACGAAAATGTAGAGCTGAACAGGGTGGAATGGATAGCCAAATGAACAGCACGTCTCGTAGTAAGAACAGGCCACTGAAAACCAGCTTTGGCTTAATTGGACATTCACAAGTGGTGTAACGAAAACCTGACGGGAGTTGAGAATTAGATGAATTTCAGATTTGCCGTCAATGAATGGAACATTCTGTGGAGGAGATACCAATTGTTTCTGAAGTTTGGGTTATGTGGACAGGAAAATGGAGCTGAAGAGGGTTGAGTGGATAGCAAATTGAACAGCACGGCTGAGAGTATGAGCAGGCCACTTAAAACCAGCATTGGCTTACTTGGATATTTACCAGTGGTGTCACGAAAACCTGCCGGGAGTGGAGATTCAGATGAATTCCAGATTCGCTGTGAATGAATGGAACATTCTGTAGTGGAGATAACAATGATTTCTCCAGTCTCTGTGGTGTGGACAGGAAAATGTAGAGCTGGCCAGGGTTGAGTGGATAGCCAATTGAACAGCACCACTGCGCTTGTGAAGAAAACACTTAAAACATTGGGTTACTTGGACATTCAACAGTGGTGTAACGAAAACCTGCCGGGAGTGGAGGTTCAGAGGAATTCCAGATTCGCAGTGAATGAATGGAACATTCTCTAGTGGAGATTCCAACGATTTCTGAAGGCTGGGTCGTGTGGAAGGAAAATCAAGAACTAATCAGGATTTAGTGGAAAGCCAATTGTATAGCATGGCTGCGAGTGTGAACATGCAGCTGAAAACCAGCATTGGGTTACTTGGACATTCATCAGTGGTGTAAGGAAAACCTGCATGGAGTGGAGAGTCAGTTGAATTCCACATTCGCAGTGAATGAATGGAACATTCTGTAGAGGAGATTCCAATGATTTCTGAAGCCTGTGTTGTGTGGACAGGAAAATGAAGAGCTGACCAGGCTTGAATCGATAGCCAAGTAAACAGCAGGGCTGCGAATATGAACAGGCCGCTGAAAACCAGCATTGGGTTACTTGGACATTCAACAGTGGTGTAATGAAAACCTGCGTGGAGTTGAGAGTCAGATGAATTCCAGATTCGCAGTGAATGAATGGAACATTCTGTAGTGGAGATAACAAAGATTTCTGAAGGCTGGTAGTGTGGTGGGACAATGAAGAGCTGAACAGGGTGGAGTGAATTGTCAATTAAACAGCACGGCTGCGAGTA
The DNA here is from genome assembly GCF_029834395.1 of Sorex fumeus. Lineage (NCBI taxonomy): Eukaryota > Metazoa > Chordata > Mammalia > Eulipotyphla > Soricidae > Sorex > Sorex fumeus. The sequence goes on from NW_026606267.1 coordinate 62,902, forward strand.
TGAACAGGCCTCTGAAAACCAGCATTGGCTTACTTGGACATTCACAAGTGGTGTAATGTTAACCAGGCGGGAGTGGAGAATCAGATAAACTCCAGACTCGCAGTGAATGAATGGAACATTCTGTAGTGGAGATTGCAATGATTTCTGAAATCTGGATTGTGGGGACACGAAAATGAAGAGCTGACCAGTGTTGAGTGGATAGCCTGTAAAAAGCCTCGGCTTCGAATGTGAACAGACCACTGAAAACCAGTATTGCATTACTTCGACTTTCAGCAGTGGTGTAACGAAAGCCTGCGTGGAGTGCAGATTCAGATGAATTCCAGATTCCCAGTGAATGAATGGAACATCCTGTAGTGGAGATTACAATGATTTCTGAAGGCTGGGTTGTGTGCACAGGAAAATGAGGAGCAAAACAGGTTGAGTGGATAGCCAATTGAACAGCACGACTGCGAACATGAACAGGCCTCTGAAAACCAGCATTGTTTTACTTGGACATTCACAAGTGGTGTAAGATAAATCTGCAGGTAGTGGAGATTCAGTTGAATTCCAGATTCGCAGTGAATGAATGGAACATTCTGTACTGGAGATTGCAATGATTTCTCAAGTCTGGATTGTTTGGACATGAAAATGAAGAGCTGACCACAGTTGTGTGGATACCCAGTAAAAAGCAGGGCTTAGAGTGTGAACAGACCGCTGAAAACCAGCATTGTGTTACTTGGACATTCATAAGTGGTGTAATGAAAGCCTACCTGGAGTGCAGATTCAGATGAATTCCAGATTGGCAGTGAATGAATGGAACATTCTGTACTGGCGATTCCAATGATTTCTGAAGTCTGATATTGTGGAAAAGAAAATGAAAGGCTGACCAGGTTTGAGTGGATAGACAATTGAACAGCACACTGCGAGTGTGAAAAGGCGGCTGAAAACCAGCATTGGATTACTTGGTCATTCACCAGTGCTGTAATGAAAACCTGCCTGGAGCGGAGAGTCAGATGAATTGCAGAATCGCAGTGAATGAATGGAACAGTCTGTAGTGGAGAGCCCAATGATTTCTGAAGGCTGGTTTGTGTGGAGAGGAAAATGAAGAGCTGACCAATATTGAGTGGATAGCCCATTGAACAGCACTTCTGCGAGTTGAACATGCCTCTGAAAACCAGTATTGAGTTACTTGGACATTCACCAGTGGCGTAACGAAAACCTGCCAGGAGTGGAGGTTCAGAGGAATTCCAGATTCGCAGTGAATGAATGGAACATTCTCTAGTGGTGATTCCAATGATTTCTGAAGGCTGGGTTTTGTGGACACGAAAATGTAGAGCTGAACAGGGTGGAGTGGATAGCCAAATGAACAGCACGTCTCTTAGTATGAACAGGCCACTGAAAACCAGCATTGGCTTACTTGGACATTCACAAGTGGTGTAACGATAACCCGCCGGGAGTTGAGAGTCAGATGAATTTAAGATTCGCAGTGAATGAACGGAACATTCTGTGGAGGAGATACCAATTATTTCTGAAGGTTGGGTTATGAGGACAGGAAAATGTAGAGCTGAATAGGGTTGGGTGGATAGCAAATTGAACAGCACGGCTGAGTGTGTTAGCAGGCGGCTTAAAACCAGCATTGTCTTCCTTGGACATTTACCAGTGGTGTCACGAAAACCTTCCAGGAGTGGAGACTCTGATGAATTCCAGATTCGCGTGATTGAATGGAACATTCTGTAGTGGTGATTGCCAACATTTAGGAATCTGGATAGTCTGGACAGGATATTGAAGAGCTGACCGATATTGAGTGGATAGCCAATGAACAGCACGGTTTCGAGTGTGAACAGACCACTAAGAAGCAGCATTGCATTACTTGGACATTCATCAGTGGTGTAACGAAAGACTTCCTGGAATGCAGATTCAGAGTATTTCCAGATTCACAGTGAATGAATGGAAATTTCTGTAGTAGAGATTCCAATGATTTCTGAACGCTGGGTTGTGTGGACAGGAAAATGAAGAGCTGACTAGGTTTGACTGGATTGCCAATTGAACAGCAAGGCTGTGAGTGTGAACAGCCGCTGAAAACCAGCATTGGATTACCTGGTCATTCACCAGTGTTGTTAGGAAAATCTGCCTGGTGTGGAGAGTCAGAGGAATTCCAGATTCGCAGGGAACGAATGGAACACTCTGAAGTGGAGATAAGAATGATTTCTGAAGGCTCGGTGTGTGGAAGGAAAATCAAGAGCTAACCAGCGTTCACTGGATAGCCAATTGAACAGCACGGCTGCGAGTGTTAACACGCAGCTGAAACCAGCCTTGGGTTGCTTGGACATTCACCAGTGGTGAAACGAAAACCTGCTGGGAGTGGAGAACAAGATGAATTCAAGATTCGCCTGAATGAATGAAACATTCTGTAGTGTAGATTGCAATGGTTTCTGAGGTTTGTATTGTCTGAACTGGAAAAAGAAGAACTCACCAGTGTTGAGTCGCTAGACCGTGAACAGCACGGGTTCGAGTGTGAATAGACCGCTGAAAACCATCATTGCGTTACTTGAACATTCAGCAGTGGTGCAATGAAAACCTGCCGGGAGTGGAGATTCAGATGAATTCCAGATTCGCAGTGAATGAATGGAACATTCTCTAGTGGTGATTCCAATGATTTCTGAAGGCTGGGTTTTGTGGACACGAAAATGTAGAGCTGAACAGGGTGGAATGGATAGCCAAATGAACAGCACGTCTCGTAGTAAGAACAGGCCACTGAGAACCAGCTTTGGCTTAATTGGACATTCACAAGTGGTGTAACGAAAACCTGACGGGAGTTGAGAATTAGATGAATTTCAGATTTGCCGTCAATGAATGGAACATTCTGTGGAGGAGATACCAATTGTTTCTGAAGTTTGGGTTATGTGGACAGGAAAATGGAGCTGAAGAGGGTTGAGTGGATAGCAAATTGAACAGCACGGCTGAGAGTATGAGCAGGCCACTTAAAACCAGCATTGGCTTACTTGGATATTTACCAGTGGTGTCACGAAAACCTGCCGGGAGTGGAGATTCAGATGAATTCCAGATTCGCTGTGAATGAATGGAACATTCTGTAGTGGAGATAACAATGATTTCTCCAGTCTCTGTGGTGTGGACAGGAAAATGTAGAGCTGGCCAGGGTTGAGTGGATAGCCAATTGAACAGCACCACTGCGCTTGTGAAGAAAACACTTAAAACATTGGGTTACTTGGACATTCAACAGTGGTGTAACGAAAACCTGCCGGGAGTGGAGGTTCAGAGGAATTCCAGATTCGCAGTGAATGAATGGAACATTCTCTAGTGGAGATTCCAACGATTTCTGAAGGCTGGGTCGTGTGGAAGGAAAATCAAGAACTAATCAGGATTTAGTGGAAAGCCAATTGTATAGCATGGCTGCGAGTGTGAACATGCAGCTGAAAACCAGCATTGGGTTACTTGGACATTCATCAGTGGTGTAAGGAAAACCTGCATGGAGTGGAGAGTCAGTTGAATTCCACATTCGCAGTGAATGAATGGAACATTCTGTAGAGGAGATTCCAATGATTTCTGAAGCCTGTGTTGTGTGGACAGGAAAATGAAGAGCTGACCAGGCTTGAATCGATAGCCAAGTAAACAGCAGGGCTGCGAATATGAACAGGCCGCTGAAAACCAGCATTGGGTTACTTGGACATTCAACAGTGGTGTAATGAAAACCTGCGTGGAGTTGAGAGTCAGATGAATTCCAGATTCGCAGTGAATGAATGGAACATTCTGTAGTGGAGATAACAAAGATTTCTGAAGGCTGGTAGTGTGGTGGGACAATGAAGAGCTGAACAGGGTGGAGTGAATTGTCAATTAAACAGCACGGCTGCGAGTATGAACAGGCCTCTGAAAACCAGCATTGGCTTACTTGGACATTCACAAGTGGTGTAATGTTAACCAGGCGGGAGTGGAGAATCAGATAAACTCCAGACTCGCAGTGAATGAATGGAACATTCTGTAGTGGAGATTGCAATGATTTCTGAAATCTGGATTGTGGGGACACGAAAATGAAGAGCTGACCAGTGTTGAGTGGATAGCCTGTAAAAAGCCTCGGCTTCGAATGTGAACAGACCACTGAAAACCAGTATTGCATTACTTCGACTTTCAGCAGTGGTGTAACGAAAGCCTGCGTGGAGTGCAGATTCAGATGAATTCCAGATTCCCAGTGAATGAATGGAACATCCTGTAGTGGAGATTACAATGATTTCTGAAGGCTGGGTTGTGTGCACAGGAAAATGAGGAGCAAAACAGGTTGAGTGGATAGCCAATTGAACAGCACGACTGCGAACATGAACAGGCCTCTGAAAACCAGCATTGTTTTACTTGGACATTCACAAGTGGTGTAAGATAAATCTGCAGGTAGTGGAGATTCAGTTGAATTCCAGATTCGCAGTGAATGAATGGAACATTCTGTACTGGAGATTGCCATGATTTCTCAAGTCTGGATTGTTTGGACATGAAAATGAAGAGTTGACCACAGTTGTGTGGATACCCAGTAAAAAGCAGGGCTTAGAGTGTGAACAGACCGCTGAAAACCAGCATTGTGTTACTTGGACATTCATAAGTGGTGTAATGAAAGCCTACCTGGAGTGCAGATTCAGATGAATTCCAGATTGGCAGTGAATGAATGGAACATTCTGTACTGGCGATTCCAATGATTTCTGAAGTCTGATATTGTGGAAAAGAAAATGAAAGGCTGACCAGGTTTGAGTGGATAGACAATTGAACAGCACACTGCGAGTGTGAAAAGGCGGCTGAAAACCAGCATTGGATTACTTGGTCATTCACCAGTGCTGTAATGAAAACCTGCCTGGAGCGGAGAGTCAGATGAATTGCAGAATCGCAGTGAATGAATGGAACAGTCTGTAGTGGAGAGCCCAATGATTTCTGAAGGCTGGTTTGTGTGGAGAGGAAAATGAAGAGCTGACCAATATTGAGTGGATAGCCCATTGAACAGCACTTCTGCGAGTTGAACATGCCTCTGAAAACCAGTATTGAGTTACTTGGACATTCACCAGTGGCGTAACGAAAACCTGCCAGGAGTGGAGGTTCAGAGGAATTCCAGATTCGCAGTGAATGAATGGAACATTCTCTAGTGGTGATTCCAATGATTTCTGAAGGCTGGGTTTTGTGGACACGAAAATGTAGAGCTGAACAGGGTGGAGTGGATAGCCAAATGAACAGCACGTCTCTTAGTATGAACAGGCCACTGAAAACCAGCATTGGCTTACTTGGACATTCACAAGTGGTGTAACGATAACCCGCCGGGAGTTGAGAGTCAGATGAATTTAAGATTCGCAGTGAATGAACGGAACATTCTGTGGAGGAGATACCAATTATTTCTGAAGGTTGGGTTATGAGGACAGGAAAATGTAGAGCTGAATAGGGTTGGGTGGATAGCAAATTGAACAGCACGGCTGAGTGTGTTAGCAGGCGGCTTAAAACCAGCATTGTCTTCCTTGGACATTTACCAGTGGTGTCACGAAAACCTTCCAGGAGTGGAGACTCTGATGAATTCCAGATTCGCGTGATTGAATGGAACATTCTGTAGTGGTGATTGCCAACATTTAGGAATCTGGATAGTCTGGACAGGATATTGAAGAGCTGACCGATATTGAGTGGATAGCCAATGAACAGCACGGTTTCGAGTGTGAACAGACCACTAAGAAGCAGCATTGCATTACTTGGACATTCATCAGTGGTGTAACGAAAGCCTTCCTGGAATGCAGATTCAGAGTATTTCCAGATTCACAGTGAATGAATGGAAATTTCTGTAGTAGATATTCCAATGATTTCTGAACGCTGGGTTGTGTGGACAGGAAAATGAAGAGCTGACTAGGTTTGACTGGATTGCCAATTGAACAGCAAGGCTGTGAGTGTGAACAGCCGCTGAAAACCAGCATTGGATTACCTGGTCATTCACCAGTGTTGTTAGGAAAATCTGCCTGGTGTGGAGAGTCAGAGGAATTCCAGATTCGCAGGGAACGAATGGAACACTCTGAAGTGGAGATAAGAATGATTTCTGAAGGCTCGGTGTGTGGACGGAAAATCAAGAGCTAACCAGCGTTCACTGGATAGCCAATTGAACAGCACGGCTGCGAGTGTTAACACGCAGCTGAAACCAGCCTTGGGTTGCTTGGACATTCACCAGTGGTGAAACGAAAACCTGCTGGGAGTGGAGAACAAGATGAATTCAAGATTCGCCTGAATGAATGAAACATTCTGTAGTGTAGATTGCAATGGTTTCTGAGGTTTGTATTGTCTGAACTGGAAAAAGAAGAACTCACCAGTGTTGAGTCGCTAGACCGTGAACAGCACGGGTTCGAGTGTGAATAGACCGCTGAAAACCATCATTGCGTTACTTGAACATTCAGCAGTGGTGCAATGAAAACCTGCCGGGAGTGGAGATTCAGATGAATTCCAGATTCGCAGTGAATGAATGGAACATTCTCTAGTGGTGATTCCAATGATTTCTGAAGGCTGGGTTTTGTGGACACGAAAATGTAGAGCTGAACAGGGTGGAATGGATAGCCAAATGAACAGCACGTCTCGTAGTAAGAACAGGCCACTGAAAACCAGCTTTGGCTTAATTGGACATTCACAAGTGGTGTAACGAAAACCTGACGGGAGTTGAGAATTAGATGAATTTCAGATTTGCCGTCAATGAATGGAACATTCTGTGGAGGAGATACCAATTGTTTCTGAAGTTTGGGTTATGTGGACAGGAAAATGGAGCTGAAGAGGGTTGAGTGGATAGCAAATTGAACAGCACGGCTGAGAGTATGAGCAGGCCACTTAAAACCAGCATTGGCTTACTTGGATATTTACCAGTGGTGTCACGAAAACCTGCCGGGAGTGGAGATTCAGATGAATTCCAGATTCGCTGTGAATGAATGGAACATTCTGTAGTGGAGATAACAATGATTTCTCCAGTCTCTGTGGTGTGGACAGGAAAATGTAGAGCTGGCCAGGGTTGAGTGGATAGCCAATTGAACAGCACCACTGCGCTTGTGAAGAAAACACTTAAAACATTGGGTTACTTGGACATTCAACAGTGGTGTAACGAAAACCTGCCGGGAGTGGAGGTTCAGAGGAATTCCAGATTCGCAGTGAATGAATGGAACATTCTCTAGTGGAGATTCCAACGATTTCTGAAGGCTGGGTCGTGTGGAAGGAAAATCAAGAACTAATCAGGATTTAGTGGAAAGCCAATTGTATAGCATGGCTGCGAGTGTGAACATGCAGCTGAAAACCAGCATTGGGTTACTTGGACATTCATCAGTGGTGTAAGGAAAACCTGCATGGAGTGGAGAGTCAGTTGAATTCCACATTCGCAGTGAATGAATGGAACATTCTGTAGAGGAGATTCCAATGATTTCTGAAGCCTGTGTTGTGTGGACAGGAAAATGAAGAGCTGACCAGGCTTGAATCGATAGCCAAGTAAACAGCAGGGCTGCGAATATGAACAGGCCGCTGAAAACCAGCATTGGGTTACTTGGACATTCAACAGTGGTGTAATGAAAACCTGCGTGGAGTTGAGAGTCAGATGAATTCCAGATTCGCAGTGAATGAATGGAACATTCTGTAGTGGAGATAACAAAGATTTCTGAAGGCTGGTAGTGTGGTGGGACAATGAAGAGCTGAACAGGGTGGAGTGAATTGGCAATTAAACAGCACGGCTGCGAGTATGAACAGGCCTCTGAAAACCAGCATTGGCTTACTTGGACATTCACAAGTGGTGTAATGTTAACCAGGCGGGAGTGGAGAATCAGATAAACTCCAGACTCGCAGTGAATGAATGGAACATTCTGTAGTGGAGATTGCAATGATTTCTGAAATCTGGATTGTGGGGACACGAAAATGAAGAGCTGACCAGTGTTGAGTGGATAGCCTGTAAAAAGCCTCGGCTTCGAATGTGAACAGACCACTGAAAACCAGTATTGCATTACTTCGACTTTCAGCAGTGGTGTAACGAAAGCCTGCGTGGAGTGCAGATTCAGATGAATTCCAGATTCCCAGTGAATGAATGGAACATCCTGTAGTGGAGATTACAATGATTTCTGAAGGCTGGGTTGTGTGCACAGGAAAATGAGGAGCAAAACAGGTTGAGTGGATAGCCAATTGAACAGCACGACTGCGAACATGAACAGGCCTCTGAAAACCAGCATTGTTTTACTTGGACATTCACAAGTGGTGTAAGATAAATCTGCAGGTAGTGGAGATTCAGTTGAATTCCAGATTCGCAGTGAATGAATGGAACATTCTGTACTGGAGATTGCAATGATTTCTCAAGTCTGGATTGTTTGGACATGAAAATGAAGAGCTGACCACAGTTGTGTGGATACCCAGTAAAAAGCAGGGCTTAGAGTGTGAACAGACCGCTGAAAACCAGCATTGTGTTACTTGGACATTCATAAGTGGTGTAATGAAAGCCTACCTGGAGTGCAGATTCAGATGAATTCCAGATTGGCAGTGAATGAATGGAACATTCTGTACTGGCGATTCCAATGATTTCTGAAGTCTGATATTGTGGAAAAGAAAATGAAAGGCTGACCAGGTTTGAGTGGATAGACAATTGAACAGCACACTGCGAGTGTGAAAAGGCGGCTGAAAACCAGCATTGGATTACTTGGTCATTCACCAGTGCTGTAATGAAAACCTGCCTGGAGCGGAGAGTCAGATGAATTGCAGAATCGCAGTGAATGAATGGAACAGTCTGTAGTGGAGAGCCCAATGATTTCTGAAGGCTGGTTTGTGTGGAGAGGAAAATGAAGAGCTGACCAATATTGAGTGGATAGCCCATTGAACAGCACTTCTGCGAGTTGAACATGCCTCTGAAAACCAGTATTGAGTTACTTGGACATTCACCAGTGGCGTAACGAAAACCTGCCAGGAGTGGAGGTTCAGAGGAATTCCAGATTCGCAGTGAATGAATGGAACATTCTCTAGTGGTGATTCCAATGATTTCTGAAGGCTGGGTTTTGTGGACACGAAAATGTAGAGCTGAACAGGGTGGAGTGGATAGCCAAATGAACAGCACGTCTCTTAGTATGAACAGGCCACTGAAAACCAGCATTGGCTTACTTGGACATTCACAAGTGGTGTAACGATAACCCGCCGGGAGTTGAGAGTCAGATGAATTTAAGATTCGCAGTGAATGAACGGAACATTCTGTGGAGGAGATACCAATTATTTCTGAAGGTTGGGTTATGAGGACAGGAAAATGTAGAGCTGAATAGGGTTGGGTGGATAGCAAATTGAACAGCACGGCTGAGTGTGTTAGCAGGCGGCTTAAAACCAGCATTGTCTTCCTTGGACATTTACCAGTGGTGTCACGAAAACCTTCCAGGAGTGGAGACTCTGATGAATTCCAGATTCGCGTGATTGAATGGAACATTCTGTAGTGGTGATTGCCAACATTTAGGAATCTGGATAGTCTGGACAGGATATTGAAGAGCTGACCGATATTGAGTGGATAGCCAATGAACAGCACGGTTTCGAGTGTGAACAGACCACTAAGAAGCAGCATTGCATTACTTGGACATTCATCAGTGGTGTAACGAAAGACTTCCTGGAATGCAGATTCAGAGTATTTCCAGATTCACAGTGAATGAATGGAAATTTCTGTAGTAGAGATTCCAATGATTTCTGAACGCTGGGTTGTGTGGACAGGAAAATGAAGAGCTGACTAGGTTTGACTGGATTGCCAATTGAACAGCAAGGCTGTGAGTGTGAACAGCCGCTGAAAACCAGCATTGGATTACCTGGTCATTCACCAGTGTTGTTAGGAAAATCTGCCTGGTGTGGAGAGTCAGAGGAATTCCAGATTCGCAGGGAACGAATGGAACACTCTGAAGTGGAGATAAGAATGATTTCTGAAGGCTCGGTGTGTGGAAGGAAAATCAAGAGCTAACCAGCGTTCACTGGATAGCCAATTGAACAGCACGGCTGCGAGTGTTAACACGCAGCTGAAACCAGCCTTGGGTTGCTTGGACATTCACCAGTGGTGAAACGAAAACCTGCTGGGAGTGGAGAACAAGATGAATTCAAGATTCGCCTGAATGAATGAAACATTCTGTAGTGTAGATTGCAATGGTTTCTGAGGTTTGTATTGTCTGAACTGGAAAAAGAAGAACTCACCAGTGTTGAGTCGCTAGACCGTGAACAGCACGGGTTCGAGTGTGAATAGACCGCTGAAAACCATCATTGCGTTACTTGAACATTCAGCAGTGGTGCAATGAAAACCTGCCGGGAGTGGAGATTCAGATGAATTCCAGATTCGCAGTGAATGAATGGAACATTCTCTAGTGGTGATTCCAATGATTTCTGAAGGCTGGGTTTTGTGGACACGAAAATGTAGAGCTGAACAGGGTGGAATGGATAGCCAAATGAACAGCACGTCTCGTAGTAAGAACAGGCCACTGAAAACCAGCTTTGGCTTAATTGGACATTCACAAGTGGTGTAACGAAAACCTGACGGGAGTTGAGAATTAGATGAATTTCAGATTTGCCGTCAATGAATGGAACATTCTGTGGAGGAGATACCAATTGTTTCTGAAGTTTGGGTTATGTGGACAGGAAAATGGAGCTGAAGAGGGTTGAGTGGATAGCAAATTGAACAGCACGGCTGAGAGTATGAGCAGGCCACTTAAAACCAGCATTGGCTTACTTGGATATTTACCAGTGGTGTCACGAAAACCTGCCGGGAGTGGAGATTCAGATGAATTCCAGATTCGCTGTGAATGAATGGAACATTCTGTAGTGGAGATAACAATGATTTCTCCAGTCTCTGTGGTGTGGACAGGAAAATGTAGAGCTGGCCAGGGTTGAGTGGATAGCCAATTGAACAGCACCACTGCGCTTGTGAAGAAAACACTTAAAACATTGGGTTACTTGGACATTCAACAGTGGTGTAACGAAAACCTGCCGGGAGTGGAGGTTCAGAGGAATTCCAGATTCGCAGTGAATGAATGGAACATTCTCTAGTGGAGATTCCAACGATTTCTGAAGGCTGGGTCGTGTGGAAGGAAAATCAAGAACTAATCAGGATTTAGTGGAAAGCCAATTGTATAGCATGGCTGCGAGTGTGAACATGCAGCTGAAAACCAGCATTGGGTTACTTGGACATTCATCAGTGGTGTAAGGAAAACCTGCATGGAGTGGAGAGTCAGTTGAATTCCACATTCGCAGTGAATGAATGGAACATTCTGTAGAGGAGATTCCAATGATTTCTGAAGCCTGTGTTGTGTGGACAGGAAAATGAAGAGCTGACCAGGCTTGAATCGATAGCCAAGTAAACAGCAGGGCTGCGAATATGAACAGGCCGCTGAAAACCAGCATTGGGTTACTTGGACATTCAACAGTGGTGTAATGAAAACCTGCGTGGAGTTGAGAGTCAGATGAATTCCAGATTCGCAGTGAATGAATGGAACATTCTGTAGTGGAGATAACAAAGATTTCTGAAGGCTGGTAGTGTGGTGGGACAATGAAGAGCTGAACAGGGTGGAGTGAATTGTCAATTAAACAGCACGGCTGCGAGTATGAACAGGCCTCTGAAAACCAGCATTGGCTTACTTGGACATTCACAAGTGGTGTAATGTTAACCAGGCGGGAGTGGAGAATCAGATAAACTCCAGACTCGCAGTGAATGAATGGAACATTCTGTAGTGGAGATTGCAATGATTTCTGAAATCTGGATTGTGGGGACACGAAAATGAAGAGCTGACCAGTGTTGAGTGGATAGCCTGTAAAAAGCCTCGGCTTCGAATGTGAACAGACCACTGAAAACCAGTATTGCATTACTTCGACTTTCAGCAGTGGTGTAACGAAAGCCTGCGTGGAGTGCAGATTCAGATGAATTCCAGATTCCCAGTGAATGAATGGAACATCCTGTAGTGGAGATTACAATGATTTCTGAAGGCTGGGTTGTGTGCACAGGAAAATGAGGAGCAAAACAGGTTGAGTGGATAGCCAATTGAACAGCACGACTGCGAACATGAACAGGCCTCTGAAAACCAGCATTGTTTTACTTGGACATTCACAAGTGGTGTAAGATAAATCTGCAGGTAGTGGAGATTCAGTTGAATTCCAGATTCGCAGTGAATGAATGGAACATTCTGTACTGGAGATTGCCATGATTTCTCAAGTCTGGATTGTTTGGACATGAAAATGAAGAGCTGACCACAGTTGTGTGGATACCCAGTAAAAAGCAGGGCTTAGAGTGTGAACAGACCGCTGAAAACCAGCATTGTGTTACTTGGACATTCATAAGTGGTGTAATGAAAGCCTACCTGGAGTGCAGATTCAGATGAATTCCAGATTGGCAGTGAATGAATGGAACATTCTGTACTGGCGATTCCAATGATTTCTGAAGTCTGATATTGTGGAAAAGAAAATGAAAGGCTGACCAGGTTTGAGTGGATAGACAATTGAACAGCACACTGCGAGTGTGAAAAGGCGGCTGAAAACCAGCATTGGATTACTTGGTCATTCACCAGTGCTGTAATGAAAACCTGCCTGGAGCGGAGAGTCAGATGAATTGCAGAATCGCAGTGAATGAATGGAACAGTCTGTAGTGGAGAGCCCAATGATTTCTGAAGGCTGGTTTGTGTGGAGAGGAAAATGAAGAGCTGACCAATATTGAGTGGATAGCCCATTGAACAGCACTTCTGCGAGTTGAACATGCCTCTGAAAACCAGTATTGAGTTACTTGGACATTCACCAGTGGCGTAACGAAAACCTGCCAGGAGTGGAGGTTCAGAGGAATTCCAGATTCGCAGTGAATGAATGGAACATTCTCTAGTGGTGATTCCAATGATTTCTGAAGGCTGGGTTTTGTGGACACGAAAATGTAGAGCTGAACAGGGTGGAGTGGATAGCCAAATGAACAGCACGTCTCTTAGTATGAACAGGCCACTGAAAACCAGCATTGGCTTACTTGGACATTCACAAGTGGTGTAACGATAACCCGCCGGGAGTTGAGAGTCAGATGAATTTAAGATTCGCAGTGAATGAACGGAACATTCTGTGGAGGAGATACCAATTATTTCTGAAGGTTGGGTTATGAGGACAGGAAAATGTAGAGCTGAATAGGGTTGGGTGGATAGCAAATTGAACAGCACGGCTGAGTGTGTTAGCAGGCGGCTTAAAACCAGCATTGTCTTCCTTGGACATTTACCAGTGGTGTCACGAAAACCTTCCAGGAGTGGAGACTCTGATGAATTCCAGATTCGCGTGATTGAATGGAACATTCTGTAGTGGTGATTGCCAACATTTAGGAATCTGGATAGTCTGGACAGGATATTGAAGAGCTGACCGATATTGAGTGGATAGCCAATGAACAGCACGGTTTCGAGTGTGAACAGACCACTAAGAAGCAGCATTGCATTACTTGGACATTCATCAGTGGTGTAACGAAAGCCTTCCTGGAATGCAGATTCAGAGTATTTCCAGATTCACAGTGAATGAATGGAAATTTCTGTAGTAGAGATTCCAATGATTTCTGAACGCTGGGTTGTGTGGACAGGAAAATGAAGAGCTGACTAGGTTTGACTGGATTGCCAATTGAACAGCAAGGCTGTGAGTGTGAACAGCCGCTGAAAACCAGCATTGGATTACCTGGTCATTCACCAGTGTTGTTAGGAAAATCTGCCTGGTGTGGAGAGTCAGAGGAATTCCAGATTCGCAAGGAACGAATGGAACACTCTGAAGTGGAGATAAGAATGATTTCTGAAGGCTCGGTGTGTGGAAGGAAAATCAAGAGCTAACCAGCGTTCACTGGATAGCCAATTGAACAGCACGGCTGCGAGTGTTAACACGCAGCTGAAACCAGCCTTGGGTTGCTTGGACATTCACCAGTGGTGAAACGAAAACCTGCTGGGAGTGGAGAACAAGATGAATTCAAGATTCGCCTGAATGAATGAAACATTCTGTTGTGTAGATTGCAATGGTTTCTGAGGTTTGTATTGTCTGAACTGGAAAAAGAAGAACTCACCAGTGTTGAGTCGCTAGACCGTGAACAGCACGGGTTCGAGTGTGAATAGACCGCTGAAAACCATCATTGCGTTACTTGAACATTCAGCAGTGGTGCAATGAAAACCTGCCGGGAGTGGAGATTCAGATGAATTCCAGATTCGCAGTGAATGAATGGAACATTCTCTAGTGGTGATTCCAATGATTTCTGAAGGCTGGGTTTTGTGGACACGAAAATGTAGAGCTGAACAGGGTGGAATGGATAGCCAAATGAACAGCACGTCTCGTAGTAAGAACAGGCCACTGAAAACCAGCTTTGGCTTAATTGGACATTCACAAGTGGTGTAACGAAAACCTGACGGGAGTTGAGAATTAGATGAATTTCAGATTTGCCGTCAATGAATGGAACATTCTGTGGAGGAGATACCAATTGTTTCTGAAGTTTGGGTTATGTGGACAGGAAAATGGAGCTGAAGAGGGTTGAGTGGATAGCAAATTGAACAGCACGGCTGAGAGTATGAGCAGGCCACTTAAAACCAGCATTGGCTTACTTGGATATTTACCAGTGGTGTCACGAAAACCTGCCGGGAGTGGAGATTCAGATGAATTCCAGATTCGCTGTGAATGAATGGAACATTCTGTAGTGGAGATAACAATGATTTCTCCAGTCTCTGTGGTGTGGACAGGAAAATGTAGAGCTGGCCAGGGTTGAGTGGATAGCCAATTGAACAGCACCACTGCGCTTGTGAAGAAAACACTTAAAACATTGGGTTACTTGGACATTCAACAGTGGTGTAACGAAAACCTGCCGGGAGTGGAGGTTCAGAGGAATTCCAGATTCGCAGTGAATGAATGGAACATTCTCTAGTGGAGATTCCAACGATTTCTGAAGGCTGGGTCGTGTGGAAGGAAAATCAAGAACTAATCAGGATTTAGTGGAAAGCCAATTGTATAGCATGGCTGCGAGTGTGAACATGCAGCTGAAAACCAGCATTGGGTTACTTGGACATTCATCAGTGGTGTAAGGAAAACCTGCATGGAGTGGAGAGTCAGTTGAATTCCACATTCGCAGTGAATGAATGGAACATTCTGTAGAGGAGATTCCAATGATTTCTGAAGCCTGTGTTGTGTGGACAGGAAAATGAAGAGCTGACCAGGCTTGAATCGATAGCCAAGTAAACAGCAGGGCTGCGAATATGAACAGGCCGCTGAAAACCAGCATTGGGTTACTTGGACATTCAACAGTGGTGTAATGAAAACCTGCGTGGAGTTGAGAGTCAGATGAATTCCAGATTCGCAGTGAATGAATGGAACATTCTGTAGTGGAGATAACAAAGATTTCTGAAGGCTGGTAGTGTGGTGGGACAATGAAGAGCTGAACAGGGTGGAGTGAATTGTCAATTAAACAGCACGGCTGCGAGTATGAACGGGCCTCTGAAAACCAGCATTGGCTTACTTGGACATTCACAAGTGGTGTAATGTTAACCAGGCGGGAGTGGAGAATCAGATAAACTCCAGACTCGCAGTGAATGAATGGAACATTCTGTAGTGGAGATTGCAATGATTTCTGAAATCTGGATTGTGGGGACACGAAAATGAAGAGCTGACCAGTGTTGAGTGGATAGCCTGTAAAAAGCCTCGGCTTCGAATGTGAACAGACCACTGAAAACCAGTATTGCATTACTTCGACTTTCAGCAGTGGTGTAACGAAAGCCTGCGTGGAGTGCAGATTCAGATGAATTCCAGATTCCCAGTGAATGAATGGAACATCCTGTAGTGGAGATTACAATGATTTCTGAAGGCTGGGTTGTGTGCACAGGAAAATGAGGAGCAAAACAGGTTGAGTGGATAGCCAATTGAACAGCACGACTGCGAACATGAACAGGCCTCTGAAAACCAGCATTGTTTTACTTGGACATTCACAAGTGGTGTAAGATAAATCTGCAGGTAGTGGAGATTCAGTTGAATTCCAGATTCGCAGTGAATGAATGGAACATTCTGTACTGGAGATTGCAATGATTTCTCAAGTCTGGATTGTTTGGACATGAAAATGAAGAGCTGACCACAGTTGTGTGGATACCCAGTAAAAAGCAGGGCTTAGAGTGTGAACAGACCGCTGAAAACCAGCATTGTGTTACTTGGACATTCATAAGTGGTGTAATGAAAGCCTACCTGGAGTGCAGATTCAGATGAATTCCAGATTGGCAGTGAATGAATGGAACATTCTGTACTGGCGATTCCAATGATTTCTGAAGTCTGATATTGTGGAAAAGAAAATGAAAGGCTGACCAGGTTTGAGTGGATAGACAATTGAACAGCACACTGCGAGTGTGAAAAGGCGGCTGAAAACCAGCATTGGATTACTTGGTCATTCACCAGTGCTGTAATGAAAACCTGCCTGGAGCGGAGAGTCAGATGAATTCCAGATTCGCAGTGAATGAATGGAACATTCTCTAGTGGTGATTCCAATGATTTCTGAAGGCTGGGTTTTGTGGACACGAAAATGTAGAGCTGAACAGGGTGGAGTGGATAGCCAAATGAACAGCACGTCTCTTAGTATGAACAGGCCACTGAAAACCAGCATTGGCTTACTTGGACATTCACAAGTGGTGTAACGATAACCCGCCGGGAGTTGAGAGTCAGATGAATTTAAGATTCGCAGTGAATGAACGGAACATTCTGTGGAGGAGATACCAATTATTTCTGAAGGTTGGGTTATGAGGACAGGAAAATGTAGAGCTGAATAGGGTTGGGTGGATAGCAAATTGAACAGCACGGCTGAGTGTGTTAGCAGGCGGCTTAAAACCAGCATTGTCTTCCTTGGACATTTACCAGTGGTGTCACGAAAACCTTCCAGGAGTGGAGACTCTGATGAATTCCAGATTCGCGTGATTGAATGGAACATTCTGTAGTGGTGATTGCCAACATTTAGGAATCTGGATAGTCTGGACAGGATATTGAAGAGCTGACCGATATTGAGTGGATAGCCAATGAACAGCACAGTTTCGAGTGTGAACAGACCACTAAGAAGCAGCATTGCATTACTTGGACATTCATCAGTGGTGTAACGAAAGCCTTCCTGGAATGCAGATTCAGAGTATTTCCAGATTCACAGTGAATGAATGGAAATTTCTGTAGTAGAGATTCCAATGATTTCTGAACGCTGGGTTGTGTGGACAGGAAAATGAAGAGCTGACTAGGTTTGACTGGATTGCCAATTGAACAGCAAGGCTGTGAGTGTGAACAGCCGCTGAAAACCAGCATTGGATTACCTGGTCATTCACCAGTGTTGTTAGGAAAATCTGCCTGGTGTGGAGAGTCAGAGGAATTCCAGATTCGCAGGGAACGAATGGAACACTCTGAAGTGGAGATAAGAATGATTTCTGAAGGCTCGGTGTGTGGAAGGAAAATCAAGAGCTAACCAGCGTTCACTGGATAGCCAATTGAACAGCACGGCTGCGAGTGTTAACACGCAGCTGAAACCAGCCTTGGGTTGCTTGGACATTCACCAGTGGTGAAACGAAAACCTGCTGGGAGTGGAGAACAAGATGAATTCAAGATTCGCCTGAATGAATGAAACATTCTGTTGTGTAGATTGCAATGGTTTCTGAGGTTTGTATTGTCTGAACTGGAAAAAGAAGAACTCACCAGTGTTGAGTCGCTAGACCGTGAACAGCACGGGTTCGAGTGTGAATAGACCGCTGAAAACCATCATTGCGTTACTTGAACATTCAGCAGTGGTGCAATGAAAACCTGCCGGGAGTGGAGATTCAGATGAATTCCAGATTCGCAGTGAATGAATGGAACATTCTCTAGTGGTGATTCCAATGATTTCTGAAGGCTGGGTTTTGTGGACACGAAAATGTAGAGCTGAACAGGGTGGAATGGATAGCCAAATGAACAGCACGTCTCGTAGTAAGAACAGGCCACTGAAAACCAGCTTTGGCTTAATTGGACATTCACAAGTGGTGTAACGAAAACCTGACGGGAGTTGAGAATTAGATGAATTTCAGATTTGCCGTCAATGAATGGAACATTCTGTGGAGGAGATACCAATTGTTTCTGAAGTTTGGGTTATGTGGACAGGAAAATGGAGCTGAAGAGGGTTGAGTGGATAGCAAATTGAACAGCACGGCTGAGAGTATGAGCAGGCCACTTAAAACCAGCATTGGCTTACTTGGATATTTACCAGTGGTGTCACGAAAACCTGCCGGGAGTGGAGATTCAGATGAATTCCAGATTCGCTGTGAATGAATGGAACATTCTGTAGTGGAGATAACAATGATTTCTCCAGTCTCTGTGGTGTGGACAGGAAAATGTAGAGCTGGCCAGGGTTGAGTGGATAGCCAATTGAACAGCACCACTGCGCTTGTGAAGAAAACACTTAAAACATTGGGTTACTTGGACATTCAACAGTGGTGTAACGAAAACCTGCCGGGAGTGGAGGTTCAGAGGAATTCCAGATTCGCAGTGAATGAATGGAACATTCTCTAGTGGAGATTCCAACGATTTCTGAAGGCTGGGTCGTGTGGAAGGAAAATCAAGAACTAATCAGGATTTAGTGGAAAGCCAATTGTATAGCATGGCTGCGAGTGTGAACATGCAGCTGAAAACCAGCATTGGGTTACTTGGACATTCATCAGTGGTGTAAGGAAAACCTGCATGGAGTGGAGAGTCAGTTGAATTCCACATTCGCAGTGAATGAATGGAACATTCTGTAGAGGAGATTCCAATGATTTCTGAAGCCTGTGTTGTGTGGACAGGAAAATGAAGAGCTGACCAGGCTTGAATCGATAGCCAAGTAAACAGCAGGGCTGCGAATATGAACAGGCCGCTGAAAACCAGCATTGGGTTACTTGGACATTCAACAGTGGTGTAATGAAAACCTGCGTGGAGTTGAGAGTCAGATGAATTCCAGATTCGCAGTGAATGAATGGAACATTCTGTAGTGGAGATAACAAAGATTTCTGAAGGCTGGTAGTGTGGTGGGACAATGAAGAGCTGAACAGGGTGGAGTGAATTGTCAATTAAACAGCACGGCTGCGAGTATGAACGGGCCTCTGAAAACCAGCATTGGCTTACTTGGACATTCACAAGTGGTGTAATGTTAACCAGGCGGGAGTGGAGAATCAGATAAACTCCAGACTCGCAGTGAATGAATGGAACATTCTGTAGTGGAGATTGCAATGATTTCTGAAATCTGGATTGTGGGGACACGAAAATGAAGAGCTGACCAGTGTTGAGTGGATAGCCTGTAAAAAGCCTCGGCTTCGAATGTGAACAGACCACTGAAAACCAGTATTGCATTACTTCGACTTTCAGCAGTGGTGTAACGAAAGCCTGCGTGGAGTGCAGATTCAGATGAATTCCAGATTCCCAGTGAATGAATGGAACATCCTGTAGTGGAGATTACAATGATTTCTGAAGGCTGGGTTGTGTGCACAGGAAAATGAGGAGCAAAACAGGTTGAGTGGATAGCCAATTGAACAGCACGACTGCGAACATGAACAGGCCTCTGAAAACCAGCATTGTTTTACTTGGACATTCACAAGTGGTGTAAGATAAATCTGCAGGTAGTGGAGATTCAGTTGAATTGCAGATTCGCAGTGAATGAATGGAACATTCTGTACTGGAGATTGCAATGATTTCTCAAGTCTGGATTGTTTGGACATGAAAATGAAGAGCTGACCACAGTTGTGTGGATACCCAGTAAAAAGCAGGGCTTAGAGTGTGAACAGACCGCTGAAAACCAGCATTGTGTTACTTGGACATTCATAAGTGGTGTAATGAAAGCCTACCTGGAGTGCAGATTCAGATGAATTCCAGATTGGCAGTGAATGAATGGAACATTCTGTACTGGCGATTCCAATGATTTCTGAAGTCTGATATTGTGGAAAAGAAAATGAAAGGCTGACCAGGTTTGAGTGGATAGACAATTGAACAGCACACTGCGAGTGTGAAAAGGCGGCTGAAAACCAGCATTGGATTACTTGGTCATTCACCAGTGCTGTAATGAAAACCTGCCTGGAGCGGAGAGTCAGATGAATTGCAGAATCGCAGTGAATGAATGGAACAGTCTGTAGTGGAGAGCCCAATGATTTCTGAAGGCTGGTTTGTGTGGAGAGGAAAATGAAGAGCTGACCAATATTGAGTGGATAGCCCATTGAACAGCACTTCTGCGAGTTGAACATGCCTCTGAAAACCAGTATTGAGTTACTTGGACATTCACCAGTGGCGTAACGAAAACCTGCCAGGAGTGGAGGTTCAGAGGAATTCCAGATTCGCAGTGAATGAATGGAACATTCTCTAGTGGTGATTCCAATGATTTCTGAAGGCTGGGTTTTGTGGACACGAAAATGTAGAGCTGAACAGGGTGGAGTGGATAGCCAAATGAACAGCACGTCTCTTAGTATGAACAGGCCACTGAAAACCAGCATTGGCTTACTTGGACATTCACAAGTGGTGTAACGATAACCCGCCGGGAGTTGAGAGTCAGATGAATTTAAGATTCGCAGTGAATGAACGGAACATTCTGTGGAGGAGATACCAATTATTTCTGAAGGTTGGGTTATGAGGACAGGAAAATGTAGAGCTGAATAGGGTTGGGTGGATAGCAAATTGAACAGCACGGCTGAGTGTGTTAGCAGGCGGCTTAAAACCAGCATTGTCTTCCTTGGACATTTACCAGTGGTGTCACGAAAACCTTCCAGGAGTGGAGACTCTGATGAATTCCAGATTCGCGTGATTGAATGGAACATTCTGTAGTGGTGATTGCCAACATTTAGGAATCTGGATAGTCTGGACAGGATATTGAAGAGCTGACCGATATTGAGTGGATAGCCAATGAACAGCACGGTTTCGAGTGTGAACAGACCACTAAGAAGCAGCATTGCATTACTTGGACATTCATCAGTGGTGTAACGAAAGCCTTCCTGGAATGCAGATTCAGAGTATTTCCAGATTCACAGTGAATGAATGGAAATTTCTGTAGTAGAGATTCCAATGATTTCTGAACGCTGGGTTGTGTGGACAGGAAAATGAAGAGCTGACTAGGTTTGACTGGATTGCCAATTGAACAGCAAGGCTGTGAGTGTGAACAGCCGCTGAAAACCAGCATTGGATTACCTGGTCATTCACCAGTGTTGTTAGGAAAATCTGCCTGGTGTGGAGAGTCAGAGGAATTCCAGATTCGCAGGGAACGAATGGAACACTCTGAAGTGGAGATAAGAATGATTTCTGAAGGCTCGGTGTGTGGAAGGAAAATCAAGAGCTAACCAGCGTTCACTGGATAGCCAATTGAACAGCACGGCTGCGAGTGTTAACACGCAGCTGAAACCAGCCTTGGGTTGCTTGGACATTCACCAGTGGTGAAACGAAAACCTGCTGGGAGTGGAGAACAAGATGAATTCAAGATTCGCCTGAATGAATGAAACATTCTGTAGTGTAGATTGCAATGGTTTCTGAGGTTTGTATTGTCTGAACTGGAAAAAGAAGAACTCACCAGTGTTGAGTCGCTAGACCGTGAACAGCACGGGTTCGAGTGTGAATAGACCGCTGAAAACCATCATTGCGTTACTTGAACATTCAGCAGTG
The DNA here is from genome assembly GCF_029834395.1 of Sorex fumeus. Classification (NCBI taxonomy): domain Eukaryota; kingdom Metazoa; phylum Chordata; class Mammalia; order Eulipotyphla; family Soricidae; genus Sorex; species Sorex fumeus. The sequence goes on from NW_026606267.1 coordinate 84,484, forward strand.
GTGCAATGAAAACCTGCCGGGAGTGGAGATTCAGATGAATTCCAGATTCGCAGTGAATGAATGGAACATTCTCTAGTGGTGATTCCAATGATTTCTGAAGGCTGGGTTTTGTGGACACGAAAATGTAGAGCTGAACAGGGTGGAATGGATAGCCAAATGAACAGCACGTCTCGTAGTAAGAACAGGCCACTGAAAACCAGCTTTGGCTTAATTGGACATTCACAAGTGGTGTAACGAAAACCTGACGGGAGTTGAGAATTAGATGAATTTCAGATTTGCCGTCAATGAATGGAACATTCTGTGGAGGAGATACCAATTGTTTCTGAAGTTTGGGTTATGTGGACAGGAAAATGGAGCTGAAGAGGGTTGAGTGGATAGCAAATTGAACAGCACGGCTGAGAGTATGAGCAGGCCACTTAAAACCAGCATTGGCTTACTTGGATATTTACCAGTGGTGTCACGAAAACCTGCCGGGAGTGGAGATTCAGATGAATTCCAGATTCGCTGTGAATGAATGGAACATTCTGTAGTGGAGATAACAATGATTTCTCCAGTCTCTGTGGTGTGGACAGGAAAATGTAGAGCTGGCCAGGGTTGAGTGGATAGCCAATTGAACAGCACCACTGCGCTTGTGAAGAAAACACTTAAAACATTGGGTTACTTGGACATTCAACAGTGGTGTAACGAAAACCTGCCGGGAGTGGAGGTTCAGAGGAATTCCAGATTCGCAGTGAATGAATGGAACATTCTCTAGTGGAGATTCCAACGATTTCTGAAGGCTGGGTCGTGTGGAAGGAAAATCAAGAACTAATCAGGATTTAGTGGAAAGCCAATTGTATAGCATGGCTGCGAGTGTGAACATGCAGCTGAAAACCAGCATTGGGTTACTTGGACATTCATCAGTGGTGTAAGGAAAACCTGCATGGAGTGGAGAGTCAGTTGAATTCCACATTCGCAGTGAATGAATGGAACATTCTGTAGAGGAGATTCCAATGATTTCTGAAGCCTGTGTTGTGTGGACAGGAAAATGAAGAGCTGACCAGGCTTGAATCGATAGCCAAGTAAACAGCAGGGCTGCGAATATGAACAGGCCGCTGAAAACCAGCATTGGGTTACTTGGACATTCAACAGTGGTGTAATGAAAACCTGCGTGGAGTTGAGAGTCAGATGAATTCCAGATTCGCAGTGAATGAATGGAACATTCTGTAGTGGAGATAACAAAGATTTCTGAAGGCTGGTAGTGTGGTGGGACAATGAAGAGCTGAACAGGGTGGAGTGAATTGTCAATTAAACAGCACGGCTGCGAGTATGAACAGGCCTCTGAAAACCAGCATTGGCTTACTTGGACATTCACAAGTGGTGTAATGTTAACCAGGCGGGAGTGGAGAATCAGATAAACTCCAGACTCGCAGTGAATGAATGGAACATTCTGTAGTGGAGATTGCAATGATTTCTGAAATCTGGATTGTGGGGACACGAAAATGAAGAGCTGACCAGTGTTGAGTGGATAGCCTGTAAAAAGCCTCGGCTTCGAATGTGAACAGACCACTGAAAACCAGTATTGCATTACTTCGACTTTCAGCAGTGGTGTAACGAAAGCCTGCGTGGAGTGCAGATTCAGATGAATTCCAGATTCCCAGTGAATGAATGGAACATCCTGTAGTGGAGATTACAATGATTTCTGAAGGCTGGGTTGTGTGCACAGGAAAATGAGGAGCAAAACAGGTTGAGTGGATAGCCAATTGAACAGCACGACTGCGAACATGAACAGGCCTCTGAAAACCAGCATTGTTTTACTTGGACATTCACAAGTGGTGTAAGATAAATCTGCAGGTAGTGGAGATTCAGTTGAATTCCAGATTCGCAGTGAATGAATGGAACATTCTGTACTGGAGATTGCCATGATTTCTCAAGTCTGGATTGTTTGGACATGAAAATGAAGAGCTGACCACAGTTGTGTGGATACCCAGTAAAAAGCAGGGCTTAGAGTGTGAACAGACCGCTGAAAACCAGCATTGTGTTACTTGGACATTCATAAGTGGTGTAATGAAAGCCTACCTGGAGTGCAGATTCAGATGAATTCCAGATTGGCAGTGAATGAATGGAACATTCTGTACTGGCGATTCCAATGATTTCTGAAGTCTGATATTGTGGAAAAGAAAATGAAAGGCTGACCAGGTTTGAGTGGATAGACAATTGAACAGCACACTGCGAGTGTGAAAAGGCGGCTGAAAACCAGCATTGGATTACTTGGTCATTCACCAGTGCTGTAATGAAAACCTGCCTGGAGCGGAGAGTCAGATGAATTGCAGAATCGCAGTGAATGAATGGAACAGTCTGTAGTGGAGAGCCCAATGATTTCTGAAGGCTGGTTTGTGTGGAGAGGAAAATGAAGAGCTGACCAATATTGAGTGGATAGCCCATTGAACAGCACTTCTGCGAGTTGAACATGCCTCTGAAAACCAGTATTGAGTTACTTGGACATTCACCAGTGGCGTAACGAAAACCTGCCAGGAGTGGAGGTTCAGAGGAATTCCAGATTCGCAGTGAATGAATGGAACATTCTCTAGTGGTGATTCCAATGATTTCTGAAGGCTGGGTTTTGTGGACACGAAAATGTAGAGCTGAACAGGGTGGAGTGGATAGCCAAATGAACAGCACGTCTCTTAGTATGAACAGGCCACTGAAAACCAGCATTGGCTTACTTGGACATTCACAAGTGGTGTAACGATAACCCGCCGGGAGTTGAGAGTCAGATGAATTTAAGATTCGCAGTGAATGAACGGAACATTCTGTGGAGGAGATACCAATTATTTCTGAAGGTTGGGTTATGAGGACAGGAAAATGTAGAGCTGAATAGGGTTGGGTGGATAGCAAATTGAACAGCACGGCTGAGTGTGTTAGCAGGCGGCTTAAAACCAGCATTGTCTTCCTTGGACATTTACCAGTGGTGTCACGAAAACCTTCCAGGAGTGGAGACTCTGATGAATTCCAGATTCGCGTGATTGAATGGAACATTCTGTAGTGGTGATTGCCAACATTTAGGAATCTGGATAGTCTGGACAGGATATTGAAGAGCTGACCGATATTGAGTGGATAGCCAATGAACAGCACGGTTTCGAGTGTGAACAGACCACTAAGAAGCAGCATTGCATTACTTGGACATTCATCAGTGGTGTAACGAAAGCCTTCCTGGAATGCAGATTCAGAGTATTTCCAGATTCACAGTGAATGAATGGAAATTTCTGTAGTAGAGATTCCAATGATTTCTGAACGCTGGGTTGTGTGGACAGGAAAATGAAGAGCTGACTAGGTTTGACTGGATTGCCAATTGAACAGCAAGGCTGTGAGTGTGAACAGCCGCTGAAAACCAGCATTGGATTACCTGGTCATTCACCAGTGTTGTTAGGAAAATCTGCCTGGTGTGGAGAGTCAGAGGAATTCCAGATTCGCAGGGAACGAATGGAACACTCTGAAGTGGAGATAAGAATGATTTCTGAAGGCTCGGTGTGTGGAAGGAAAATCAAGAGCTAACCAGCGTTCACTGGATAGCCAATTGAACAGCACGGCTGCGAGTGTTAACACGCAGCTGAAACCAGCCTTGGGTTGCTTGGACATTCACCAGTGGTGAAACGAAAACCTGCTGGGAGTGGAGAACAAGATGAATTCAAGATTCGCCTGAATGAATGAAACATTCTGTAGTGTAGATTGCAATGGTTTCTGAGGTTTGTATTGTCTGAACTGGAAAAAGAAGAACTCACCAGTGTTGAGTCGCTAGACCGTGAACAGCACGGGTTCGAGTGTGAATAGACCGCTGAAAACCATCATTGCGTTACTTGAACATTCAGCAGTGGTGCAATGAAAACCTGCCGGGAGTGGAGATTCAGATGAATTCCAGATTCGCAGTGAATGAATGGAACATTCTCTAGTGGTGATTCCAATGATTTCTGAAGGCTGGGTTTTGTGGACACGAAAATGTAGAGCTGAACAGGGTGGAATGGATAGCCAAATGAACAGCACGTCTCGTAGTAAGAACAGGCCACTGAAAACCAGCTTTGGCTTAATTGGACATTCACAAGTGGTGTAACGAAAACCTGACGGGAGTTGAGAATTAGATGAATTTCAGATTTGCCGTCAATGAATGGAACATTCTGTGGAGGAGATACCAATTGTTTCTGAAGTTTGGGTTATGTGGACAGGAAAATGGAGCTGAAGAGGGTTGAGTGGATAGCAAATTGAACAGCACGGCTGAGAGTATGAGCAGGCCACTTAAAACCAGCATTGGCTTACTTGGATATTTACCAGTGGTGTCACGAAAACCTGCCGGGAGTGGAGATTCAGATGAATTCCAGATTCGCTGTGAATGAATGGAACATTCTGTAGTGGAGATAACAATGATTTCTCCAGTCTCTGTGGTGTGGACAGGAAAATGTAGAGCTGGCCAGGGTTGAGTGGATAGCCAATTGAACAGCACCACTGCGCTTGTGAAGAAAACACTTAAAACATTGGGTTACTTGGACATTCAACAGTGGTGTAACGAAAACCTGCCGGGAGTGGAGGTTCAGAGGAATTCCAGATTCGCAGTGAATGAATGGAACATTCTCTAGTGGAGATTCCAACGATTTCTGAAGGCTGGGTCGTGTGGAAGGAAAATCAAGAACTAATCAGGATTTAGTGGAAAGCCAATTGTATAGCATGGCTGCGAGTGTGAACATGCAGCTGAAAACCAGCATTGGGTTACTTGGACATTCATCAGTGGTGTAAGGAAAACCTGCATGGAGTGGAGAGTCAGTTGAATTCCACATTCGCAGTGAATGAATGGAACATTCTGTAGAGGAGATTCCAATGATTTCTGAAGCCTGTGTTGTGTGGACAGGAAAATGAAGAGCTGACCAGGCTTGAATCGATAGCCAAGTAAACAGCAGGGCTGCGAATATGAACAGGCCGCTGAAAACCAGCATTGGGTTACTTGGACATTCAACAGTGGTGTAATGAAAACCTGCGTGGAGTTGAGAGTCAGATGAATTCCAGATTCGCAGTGAATGAATGGAACATTCTGTAGTGGAGATAACAAAGATTTCTGAAGGCTGGTAGTGTGGTGGGACAATGAAGAGCTGAACAGGGTGGAGTGAATTGTCAATTAAACAGCACGGCTGCGAGTATGAACAGGCCTCTGAAAACCAGCATTGGCTTACTTGGACATTCACAAGTGGTGTAATGTTAACCAGGCGGGAGTGGAGAATCAGATAAACTCCAGACTCGCAGTGAATGAATGGAACATTCTGTAGTGGAGATTGCAATGATTTCTGAAATCTGGATTGTGGGGACACGAAAATGAAGAGCTGACCAGTGTTGAGTGGATAGCCTGTAAAAAGCCTCGGCTTCGAATGTGAACAGACCACTGAAAACCAGTATTGCATTACTTCGACTTTCAGCAGTGGTGTAACGAAAGCCTGCGTGGAGTGCAGATTCAGATGAATTCCAGATTCCCAGTGAATGAATGGAACATCCTGTAGTGGAGATTACAATGATTTCTGAAGGCTGGGTTGTGTGCACAGGAAAATGAGGAGCAAAACAGGTTGAGTGGATAGCCAATTGAACAGCACGACTGCGAACATGAACAGGCCTCTGAAAACCAGCATTGTTTTACTTGGACATTCACAAGTGGTGTAAGATAAATCTGCAGGTAGTGGAGATTCAGTTGAATTCCAGATTCGCAGTGAATGAATGGAACATTCTGTACTGGAGATTGCCATGATTTCTCAAGTCTGGATTGTTTGGACATGAAAATGAAGAGCTGACCACAGTTGTGTGGATACCCAGTAAAAAGCAGGGCTTAGAGTGTGAACAGACCGCTGAAAACCAGCATTGTGTTACTTGGACATTCATAAGTGGTGTAATGAAAGCCTACCTGGAGTGCAGATTCAGATGAATTCCAGATTGGCAGTGAATGAATGGAACATTCTGTACTGGCGATTCCAATGATTTCTGAAGTCTGATATTGTGGAAAAGAAAATGAAAGGCTGACCAGGTTTGAGTGGATAGACAATTGAACAGCACACTGCGAGTGTGCAAAGGCGGCTGAAAACCAGCATTGGATTACTTGGTCATTCACCAGTGCTGTAATGAAAACCTGCCTGGAGCGGAGAGTCAGATGAATTGCAGAATCGCAGTGAATGAATGGAACAGTCTGTAGTGGAGAGCCCAATGATTTCTGAAGGCTGGTTTGTGTGGAGAGGAAAATGAAGAGCTGACCAATATTGAGTGGATAGCCCATTGAACAGCACTTCTGCGAGTTGAACATGCCTCTGAAAACCAGTATTGAGTTACTTGGACATTCACCAGTGGCGTAACGAAAACCTGCCAGGAGTGGAGGTTCAGAGGAATTCCAGATTCGCAGTGAATGAATGGAACATTCTCTAGTGGTGATTCCAATGATTTCTGAAGGCTGGGTTTTGTGGACACGAAAATGTAGAGCTGAACAGGGTGGAGTGGATAGCCAAATGAACAGCACGTCTCTTAGTATGAACAGGCCACTGAAAACCAGCATTGGCTTACTTGGACATTCACAAGTGGTGTAACGATAACCCGCCGGGAGTTGAGAGTCAGATGAATTTAAGATTCGCAGTGAATGAACGGAACATTCTGTGGAGGAGATACCAATTATTTCTGAAGGTTGGGTTATGAGGACAGGAAAATGTAGAGCTGAATAGGGTTGGGTGGATAGCAAATTGAACAGCACGGCTGAGTGTGTTAGCAGGCGGCTTAAAACCAGCATTGTCTTCCTTGGACATTTACCAGTGGTGTCACGAAAACCTTCCAGGAGTGGAGACTCTGATGAATTCCAGATTCGCGTGATTGAATGGAACATTCTGTAGTGGTGATTGCCAACATTTAGGAATCTGGATAGTCTGGACAGGATATTGAAGAGCTGACCGATATTGAGTGGATAGCCAATGAACAGCACGGTTTCGAGTGTGAACAGACCACTAAGAAGCAGCATTGCATTACTTGGACATTCATCAGTGGTGTAACGAAAGCCTTCCTGGAATGCAGATTCAGAGTATTTCCAGATTCACAGTGAATGAATGGAAATTTCTGTAGTAGAGATTCCAATGATTTCTGAACGCTGGGTTGTGTGGACAGGAAAATGAAGAGCTGACTAGGTTTGACTGGATTGCCAATTGAACAGCAAGGCTGTGAGTGTGAACAGCCGCTGAAAACCAGCATTGGATTACCTGGTCATTCACCAGTGTTGTTAGGAAAATCTGCCTGGTGTGGAGAGTCAGAGGAATTCCAGATTCGCAGGGAACGAATGGAACATTCTGAAGTGGAGATAAGAATGATTTCTGAAGGCTCGGTGTGTGGACGGAAAATCAAGAGCTAACCAGCGTTCACTGGATAGCCAATTGAACAGCACGGCTGCGAGTGTTAACACGCAGCTGAAACCAGCCTTGGGTTGCTTGGACATTCACCAGTGGTGAAACGAAAACCTGCTGGGAGTGGAGAACAAGATGAATTCAAGATTCGCCTGAATGAATGAAACATTCTGTAGTGTAGATTGCAATGGTTTCTGAGGTTTGTATTGTCTGAACTGGAAAAAGAAGAACTCACCAGTGTTGAGTCGCTAGACCGTGAACAGCACGGGTTCGAGTGTGAATAGACCGCTGAAAACCATCATTGCGTTACTTGAACATTCAGCAGTGGTGCAATGAAAACCTGCCGGGAGTGGAGATTCAGATGAATTCCAGATTCGCAGTGAATGAATGGAACATTCTCTAGTGGTGATTCCAATGATTTCTGAAGGCTGGGTTTTGTGGACACGAAAATGTAGAGCTGAACAGGGTGGAATGGATAGCCAAATGAACGGCACGTCTCGTAGTAAGAACAGGCCACTGAAAACCAGCTTTGGCTTAATTGGACATTCACAAGTGGTGTAACGAAAACCTGACGGGAGTTGAGAATTAGATGAATTTCAGATTTGCCGTCAATGAATGGAACATTCTGTGGAGGAGATACCAATTGTTTCTGAAGTTTGGGTTATGTGGACAGGAAAATGGAGCTGAAGAGGGTTGAGTGGATAGCAAATTGAACAGCACGGCTGAGAGTATGAGCAGGCCACTTAAAACCAGCATTGGCTTACTTGGATATTTACCAGTGGTGTCACGAAAACCTGCCGGGAGTGGAGATTCAGATGAATTCCAGATTCGCTGTGAATGAATGGAACATTCTGTAGTGGAGATAACAATGATTTCTCCAGTCTCTGTGGTGTGGACAGGAAAATGTAGAGCTGGCCAGGGTTGAGTGGATAGCCAATTGAACAGCACCACTGCGCTTGTGAAGAAAACACTTAAAACATTGGGTTACTTGGACATTCAACAGTGGTGTAACGAAAACCTGCCGGGAGTGGAGGTTCAGAGGAATTCCAGATTCGCAGTGAATGAATGGAACATTCTCTAGTGGAGATTCCAACGATTTCTGAAGGCTGGGTCGTGTGGAAGGAAAATCAAGAACTAATCAGGATTTAGTGGAAAGCCAATTGTATAGCATGGCTGCGAGTGTGAACATGCAGCTGAAAACCAGCATTGGGTTACTTGGACATTCATCAGTGGTGTAAGGAAAACCTGCATGGAGTGGAGAGTCAGTTGAATTCCACATTCGCAGTGAATGAATGGAACATTCTGTAGAGGAGATTCCAATGATTTCTGAAGCCTGTGTTGTGTGGACAGGAAAATGAAGAGCTGACCAGGCTTGAATCGATAGCCAAGTAAACAGCAGGGCTGCGAATATGAACAGGCCGCTGAAAACCAGCATTGGGTTACTTGGACATTCAACAGTGGTGTAATGAAAACCTGCGTGGAGTTGAGAGTCAGATGAATTCCAGATTCGCAGTGAATGAATGGAACATTCTGTAGTGGAGATAACAAAGATTTCTGAAGGCTGGTAGTGTGGTGGGACAATGAAGAGCTGAACAGGGTGGAGTGAATTGTCAATTAAACAGCACGGCTGCGAGTATGAACAGGCCTCTGAAAACCAGCATTGGCTTACTTGGACATTCACAAGTGGTGTAATGTTAACCAGGCGGGAGTGGAGAATCAGATAAACTCCAGACTCGCAGTGAATGAATGGAACATTCTGTAGTGGAGATTGCAATGATTTCTGAAATCTGGATTGTGGGGACACGAAAATGAAGAGCTGACCAGTGTTGAGTGGATAGCCTGTAAAAAGCCTCGGCTTCGAATGTGAACAGACCACTGAAAACCAGTATTGCATTACTTCGACTTTCAGCAGTGGTGTAACGAAAGCCTGCGTGGAGTGCAGATTCAGATGAATTCCAGATTCCCAGTGAATGAATGGAACATCCTGTAGTGGAGATTACAATGATTTCTGAAGGCTGGGTTGTGTGCACAGGAAAATGAGGAGCAAAACAGGTTGAGTGGATAGCCAATTGAACAGCACGACTGCGAACATGAACAGGCCTCTGAAAACCAGCATTGTTTTACTTGGACATTCACAAGTGGTGTAAGATAAATCTGCAGGTAGTGGAGATTCAGTTGAATTCCAGATTCGCAGTGAATGAATGGAACATTCTGTACTGGAGATTGCCATGATTTCTCAAGTCTGGATTGTTTGGACATGAAAATGAAGAGCTGACCACAGTTGTGTGGATACCCAGTAAAAAGCAGGGCTTAGAGTGTGAACAGACCGCTGAAAACCAGCATTGTGTTACTTGGACATTCATAAGTGGTGTAATGAAAGCCTACCTGGAGTGCAGATTCAGATGAATTCCAGATTGGCAGTGAATGAATGGAACATTCTGTACTGGCGATTCCAATGATTTCTGAAGTCTGATATTGTGGAAAAGAAAATGAAAGGCTGACCAGGTTTGAGTGGATAGACAATTGAACAGCACACTGCGAGTGTGAAAAGGCGGCTGAAAACCAGCATTGGATTACTTGGTCATTCACCAGTGCTGTAATGAAAACCTGCCTGGAGCGGAGAGTCAGATGAATTGCAGAATCGCAGTGAATGAATGGAACAGTCTGTAGTGGAGAGCCCAATGATTTCTGAAGGCTGGTTTGTGTGGAGAGGAAAATGAAGAGCTGACCAATATTGAGTGGATAGCCCATTGAACAGCACTTCTGCGAGTTGAACATGCCTCTGAAAACCAGTATTGAGTTACTTGGACATTCACCAGTGGCGTAACGAAAACCTGCCAGGAGTGGAGGTTCAGAGGAATTCCAGATTCGCAGTGAATGAATGGAACATTCTCTAGTGGTGATTCCAATGATTTCTGAAGGCTGGGTTTTGTGGACACGAAAATGTAGAGCTGAACAGGGTGGAGTGGATAGCCAAATGAACAGCACGTCTCTTAGTATGAACAGGCCACTGAAAACCAGCATTGGCTTACTTGGACATTCACAAGTGGTGTAACGATAACCCGCCGGGAGTTGAGAGTCAGATGAATTTAAGATTCGCAGTGAATGAACGGAACATTCTGTGGAGGAGATACCAATTATTTCTGAAGGTTGGGTTATGAGGACAGGAAAATGTAGAGCTGAATAGGGTTGGGTGGATAGCAAATTGAACAGCACGGCTGAGTGTGTTAGCAGGCGGCTTAAAACCAGCATTGTCTTCCTTGGACATTTACCAGTGGTGTCACGAAAACCTTCCAGGAGTGGAGACTCTGATGAATTCCAGATTCGCGTGATTGAATGGAACATTCTGTAGTGGTGATTGCCAACATTTAGGAATCTGGATAGTCTGGACAGGATATTGAAGAGCTGACCGATATTGAGTGGATAGCCAATGAACAGCACGGTTTCGAGTGTGAACAGACCACTAAGAAGCAGCATTGCATTACTTGGACATTCATCAGTGGTGTAACGAAAGCCTTCCTGGAATGCAGATTCAGAGTATTTCCAGATTCACAGTGAATGAATGGAAATTTCTGTAGTAGAGATTCCAATGATTTCTGAACGCTGGGTTGTGTGGACAGGAAAATGAAGAGCTGACTAGGTTTGACTGGATTGCCAATTGAACAGCAAGGCTGTGAGTGTGAACAGCCGCTGAAAACCAGCATTGGATTACCTGGTCATTCACCAGTGTTGTTAGGAAAATCTGCCTGGTGTGGAGAGTCAGAGGAATTCCAGATTCGCAGGGAACGAATGGAACACTCTGAAGTGGAGATAAGAATGATTTCTGAAGGCTCGGTGTGTGGAAGGAAAATCAAGAGCTAACCAGCGTTCACTGGATAGCCAATTGAACAGCACGGCTGCGAGTGTTAACACGCAGCTGAAACCAGCCTTGGGTTGCTTGGACATTCACCAGTGGTGAAACGAAAACCTGCTGGGAGTGGAGAACAAGATGAATTCAAGATTCGCCTGAATGAATGAAACATTCTGTAGTGTAGATTGCAATGGTTTCTGAGGTTTGTATTGTCTGAACTGGAAAAAGAAGAACTCACCAGTGTTGAGTCGCTAGACCGTGAACAGCACGGGTTCGAGTGTGAATAGACCGCTGAAAACCATCATTGCGTTACTTGAACATTCAGCAGTGGTGCAATGAAAACCTGCCGGGAGTGGAGATTCAGATGAATTCCAGATTCGCAGTGAATGAATGGAACATTCTCTAGTGGTGATTCCAATGATTTCTGAAGGCTGGGTTTTGTGGACACGAAAATGTAGAGCTGAACAGGGTGGAATGGATAGCCAAATGAACAGCACGTCTCGTAGTAAGAACAGGCCACTGAAAACCAGCTTTGGCTTAATTGGACATTCACAAGTGGTGTAACGAAAACCTGACGGGAGTTGAGAATTAGATGAATTTCAGATTTGCCGTCAATGAATGGAACATTCTGTGGAGGAGATACCAATTGTTTCTGAAGTTTGGGTTATGTGGACAGGAAAATGGAGCTGAAGAGGGTTGAGTGGATAGCAAATTGAACAGCACGGCTGAGAGTATGAGCAGGCCACTTAAAACCAGCATTGGCTTACTTGGATATTTACCAGTGGTGTCACGAAAACCTGCCGGGAGTGGAGATTCAGATGAATTCCAGATTCGCTGTGAATGAATGGAACATTCTGTAGTGGAGATAACAATGATTTCTCCAGTCTCTGTGGTGTGGACAGGAAAATGTAGAGCTGGCCAGGGTTGAGTGGATAGCCAATTGAACAGCACCACTGCGCTTGTGAAGAAAACACTTAAAACATTGGGTTACTTGGACATTCAACAGTGGTGTAACGAAAACCTGCCGGGAGTGGAGGTTCAGAGGAATTCCAGATTCGCAGTGAATGAATGGAACATTCTCTAGTGGAGATTCCAACGATTTCTGAAGGCTGGGTCGTGTGGAAGGAAAATCAAGAACTAATCAGGATTTAGTGGAAAGCCAATTGTATAGCATGGCTGCGAGTGTGAACATGCAGCTGAAAACCAGCATTGGGTTACTTGGACATTCATCAGTGGTGTAAGGAAAACCTGCATGGAGTGGAGAGTCAGTTGAATTCCACATTCGCAGTGAATGAATGGAACATTCTGTAGAGGAGATTCCAATGATTTCTGAAGCCTGTGTTGTGTGGACAGGAAAATGAAGAGCTGACCAGGCTTGAATCGATAGCCAAGTAAACAGCAGGGCTGCGAATATGAACAGGCCGCTGAAAACCAGCATTGGGTTACTTGGACATTCAACAGTGGTGTAATGAAAACCTGCGTGGAGTTGAGAGTCAGATGAATTCCAGATTCGCAGTGAATGAATGGAACATTCTGTAGTGGAGATAACAAAGATTTCTGAAGGCTGGTAGTGTGGTGGGACAATGAAGAGCTGAACAGGGTGGAGTGAATTGTCAATTAAACAGCACGGCTGCGAGTATGAACAGGCCTCTGAAAACCAGCATTGGCTTACTTGGACATTCACAAGTGGTGTAATGTTAACCAGGCGGGAGTGGAGAATCAGATAAACTCCAGACTCGCAGTGAATGAATGGAACATTCTGTAGTGGAGATTGCAATGATTTCTGAAATCTGGATTGTGGGGACACGAAAATGAAGAGCTGACCAGTGTTGAGTGGATAGCCTGTAAAAAGCCTCGGCTTCGAATGTGAACAGACCACTGAAAACCAGTATTGCATTACTTCGACTTTCAGCAGTGGTGTAACGAAAGCCTGCGTGGAGTGCAGATTCAGATGAATTCCAGATTCCCAGTGAATGAATGGAACATCCTGTAGTGGAGATTACAATGATTTCTGAAGGCTGGGTTGTGTGCACAGGAAAATGAGGAGCAAAACAGGTTGAGTGGATAGCCAATTGAACAGCACGACTGCGAACATGAACAGGCCTCTGAAAACCAGCATTGTTTTACTTGGACATTCACAAGTGGTGTAAGATAAATCTGCAGGTAGTGGAGATTCAGTTGAATTCCAGATTCGCAGTGAATGAATGGAACATTCTGTACTGGAGATTGCCATGATTTCTCAAGTCTGGATTGTTTGGACATGAAAATGAAGAGCTGACCACAGTTGTGTGGATACCCAGTAAAAAGCAGGGCTTAGAGTGTGAACAGACCGCTGAAAACCAGCATTGTGTTACTTGGACATTCATAAGTGGTGTAATGAAAGCCTACCTGGAGTGCAGATTCAGATGAATTCCAGATTGGCAGTGAATGAATGGAACATTCTGTACTGGCGATTCCAATGATTTCTGAAGTCTGATATTGTGGAAAAGAAAATGAAAGGCTGACCAGGTTTGAGTGGATAGACAATTGAACAGCACACTGCGAGTGTGAAAAGGCGGCTGAAAACCAGCATTGGATTACTTGGTCATTCACCAGTGCTGTAATGAAAACCTGCCTGGAGCGGAGAGTCAGATGAATTGCAGAATCGCAGTGAATGAATGGAACAGTCTGTAGTGGAGAGCCCAATGATTTCTGAAGGCTGGTTTGTGTGGAGAGGAAAATGAAGAGCTGACCAATATTGAGTGGATAGCCCATTGAACAGCACTTCTGCGAGTTGAACATGCCTCTGAAAACCAGTATTGAGTTACTTGGACATTCACCAGTGGCGTAACGAAAACCTGCCAGGAGTGGAGGTTCAGAGGAATTCCAGATTCGCAGTGAATGAATGGAACATTCTCTAGTGGTGATTCCAATGATTTCTGAAGGCTGGGTTTTGTGGACACGAAAATGTAGAGCTGAACAGGGTGGAGTGGATAGCCAAATGAACAGCACGTCTCTTAGTATGAACAGGCCACTGAAAACCAGCATTGGCTTACTTGGACATTCACAAGTGGTGTAACGATAACCCGCCGGGAGTTGAGAGTCAGATGAATTTAAGATTCGCAGTGAATGAACGGAACATTCTGTGGAGGAGATACCAATTATTTCTGAAGGTTGGGTTATGAGGACAGGAAAATGTAGAGCTGAATAGGGTTGGGTGGATAGCAAATTGAACAGCACGGCTGAGTGTGTTAGCAGGCGGCTTAAAACCAGCATTGTCTTCCTTGGACATTTACCAGTGGTGTCACGAAAACCTTCCAGGAGTGGAGACTCTGATGAATTCCAGATTCGCGTGATTGAATGGAACATTCTGTAGTGGTGATTGCCAACATTTAGGAATCTGGATAGTCTGGACAGGATATTGAAGAGCTGACCGATATTGAGTGGATAGCCAATGAACAGCACGGTTTCGAGTGTGAACAGACCACTAAGAAGCAGCATTGCATTACTTGGACATTCATCAGTGGTGTAACGAAAGCCTTCCTGGAATGCAGATTCAGAGTATTTCCAGATTCACAGTGAATGAATGGAAATTTCTGTAGTAGAGATTCCAATGATTTCTGAACGCTGGGTTGTGTGGACAGGAAAATGAAGAGCTGACTAGGTTTGACTGGATTGCCAATTGAACAGCAAGGCTGTGAGTGTGAACAGCCGCTGAAAACCAGCATTGGATTACCTGGTCATTCACCAGTGTTGTTAGGAAAATCTGCCTGGTGTGGAGAGTCAGAGGAATTCCAGATTCGCAGGGAACGAATGGAACATTCTGAAGTGGAGATAAGAATGATTTCTGAAGGCTCGGTGTGTGGACGGAAAATCAAGAGCTAACCAGCGTTCACTGGATAGCCAATTGAACAGCACGGCTGCGAGTGTTAACACGCAGCTGAAACCAGCCTTGGGTTGCTTGGACATTCACCAGTGGTGAAACGAAAACCTGCTGGGAGTGGAGAACAAGATGAATTCAAGATTCGCCTGAATGAATGAAACATTCTGTAGTGTAGATTGCAATGGTTTCTGAGGTTTGTATTGTCTGAACTGGAAAAAGAAGAACTCACCAGTGTTGAGTCGCTAGACCGTGAACAGCACGGGTTCGAGTGTGAATAGACCGCTGAAAACCATCATTGCGTTACTTGAACATTCAGCAGTGGTGCAATGAAAACCTGCCGGGAGTGGAGATTCAGATGAATTCCAGATTCGCAGTGAATGAATGGAACATTCTCTAGTGGTGATTCCAATGATTTCTGAAGGCTGGGTTTTGTGGACACGAAAATGTAGAGCTGAACAGGGTGGAATGGATAGCCAAATGAACGGCACGTCTCGTAGTAAGAACAGGCCACTGAAAACCAGCTTTGGCTTAATTGGACATTCACAAGTGGTGTAACGAAAACCTGACGGGAGTTGAGAATTAGATGAATTTCAGATTTGCCGTCAATGAATGGAACATTCTGTGGAGGAGATACCAATTGTTTCTGAAGTTTGGGTTATGTGGACAGGAAAATGGAGCTGAAGAGGGTTGAGTGGATAGCAAATTGAACAGCACGGCTGAGAGTATGAGCAGGCCACTTAAAACCAGCATTGGCTTACTTGGATATTTACCAGTGGTGTCACGAAAACCTGCCGGGAGTGGAGATTCAGATGAATTCCAGATTCGCTGTGAATGAATGGAACATTCTGTAGTGGAGATAACAATGATTTCTCCAGTCTCTGTGGTGTGGACAGGAAAATGTAGAGCTGGCCAGGGTTGAGTGGATAGCCAATTGAACAGCACCACTGCGCTTGTGAAGAAAACACTTAAAACATTGGGTTACTTGGACATTCATCAGTGGTGTAACGAAAACCTGCCGGGAGTGGAGGTTCAGAGGAATTCCAGATTCGCAGTGAATGAATGGAACATTCTCTAGTGGAGATTCCAACGATTTCTGAAGGCTGGGTCGTGTGGAAGGAAAATCAAGAACTAAAAAGGATTTAGTGGAAAGCCAATTGTATAGCATGGCTGCGAGTGTGAACATGCAGCTGAAAACCAGCATTGGGTTACTTGGACATTCATCAGTGGTGTAAGGAAAACCTGCATGGAGTGGAGAGTCAGTTGAATTCCACATTCGCAGTGAATGAATGGAACATTCTGTAGAGGAGATTCCAATGATTTCTGAAGCCTGTGTTGTGTGGACAGGAAAATGAAGAGCTGACCAGGCTTGAATCGATAGCCAAGTAAACAGCAGGGCTGCGAATATGAACAGGCCGCTGAAAACCAGCATTGGGTTACTTGGACATTCAACAGTGGTGTAATGAAAACCTGCGTGGAGTTGAGAGTCAGATGAATTCCAGATTCGCAGTGAATGAATGGAACATTCTGTAGTGGAGATAACAAAGATTTCTGAAGGCTGGTAGTGTGGTGGGACAATGAAGAGCTGAACAGGGTGGAGTGAATTGTCAATTAAACAGCACGGCTGCGAGTATGAACGGGCCTCTGAAAACCAGCATTGGCTTACTTGGACATTCACAAGTGGTGTAATGTTAACCAGGCGGGAGTGGAGAATCAGATAAACTCCAGACTCGCAGTGAATGAATGGAACATTCTGTAGTGGAGATTGCAATGATTTCTGAAATCTGGATTGTGGGGACACGAAAATGAAGAGCTGACCAGTGTTGAGTGGATAGCCTGTAAAAAGCCTCGGCTTCGAATGTGAACAGACCACTGAAAACCAGTATTGCATTACGTCGACTTTCAGCAGTGGTGTAACGAAAGCCTGCGTGGAGTGCAGATTCAGATGAATTCCAGATTCCCAGTGAATGAATGGAACATCCTGTAGTGGAGATTACAATGATTTCTGAAGGCTGGGTTGTGTGCACAGGAAAATGAGGAGCAAAACAGGTTGAGTGGATAGCCAATTGAACAGCACGACTGCGAACATGAACAGGCCTCTGAAAACCAGCATTGTTTTACTTGGACATTCACAAGTGGTGTAAGATAAATCTGCAGGTAGTGGAGATTCAGTTGAATTCCAGATTCGCAGTGAATGAATGGAACATTCTGTACTGGAGATTGCAATGATTTCTCAAGTCTGGATTGTTTGGACATGAAAATGAAGAGCTGACCACAGTTGTGTGGATACCCAGTAAAAAGCAGGGCTTAGAGTGTGAACAGACCGCTGAAAACCAGCATTGTGTTACTTGGACATTCATAAGTGGTGTAATGAAAGCCTACCTGGAGTGCAGATTCAGATGAATTCCAGATTGGCAGTGAATGAATGGAACATTCTGTACTGGCGATTCCAATGATTTCTGAAGTCTGATATTGTGGAAAAGAAAATGAAAGGCTGACCAGGTTTGAGTGGATAGACAATTGAACAGCACACTGCGAGTGTGAAAAGGCGGCTGAAAACCAGCATTGGATTACTTGGTCATTCACCAGTGCTGTAATGAAAACCTGCCTGGAGCGGAGAGTCAGATGAATTGCAGAATCGCAGTGAATGAATGGAACAGTCTGTAGTGGAGAGCCCAATGATTTCTGAAGGCTGGTTTGTGTGGAGAGGAAAATGAAGAGCTGACCAATATTGAGTGGATAGCCCATTGAACAGCACTTCTGCGAGTTGAACATGCCTCTGAAAACCAGTATTGAGTTACTTGGACATTCACCAGTGGCGTAACGAAAACCTGCCAGGAGTGGAGGTTCAGAGGAATTCCAGATTCGCAGTGAATGAATGGAACATTCTCTAGTGGTGATTCCAATGATTTCTGAAGGCTGGGTTTTGTGGACACGAGAATGTAGAGCTGAACAGGGTGGAGTGGATAGCCAAATGAACAGCACGTCTCTTAGTATGAACAGGCCACTGAAAACCAGCATTGGCTTACTTGGACATTCACAAGTGGTGTAACGATAACCCGCCGGGAGTTGAGAGTCAGATGAATTTAAGATTCGCAGTGAATGAACGGAACATTCTGTGGAGGAGATACCAATTATTTCTGAAGGTTGGGTTATGAGGACAGGAAAATGTAGAGCTGAATAGGGTTGGGTGGATAGCAAATTGAACAGCACGGCTGAGTGTGTTAGCAGGCGGCTTAAAACCAGCATTGTCTTCCTTGGACATTTACCAGTGGTGTCACGAAAACCTTCCAGGAGTGGAGACTCTGATGAATTCCAGATTCGCGTGATTGAATGGAACATTCTGTAGTGGTGATTGCCAACATTTAGGAATCTGGATAGTCTGGACAGGATATTGAAGAGCTGACCGATATTGAGTGGATAGCCAATGAACAGCACGGTTTCGAGTGTGAACAGACCACTAAGAAGCAGCATTGCATTACTTGGACATTCATCAGTGGTGTAACGAAAGCCTTCCTGGAATGCAGATTCAGAGTATTTCCAGATTCACAGTGAATGAATGGAAATTTCTGTAGTAGAGATTCCAATGATTTCTGAACGCTGGGTTGTGTGGACAGGAAAATGAAGAGCTGACTAGGTTTGACTGGATTGCCAATTGAACAGCAAGGCTGTGAGTGTGAACAGCCGCTGAAAACCAGCATTGGATTACCTGGTCATTCACCAGTGTTGTTAGGAAAATCTGCCTGGTGTGGAGAGTCAGAGGAATTCCAGATTCGCAGGGAACGAATGGAACATTCTGAAGTGGAGATAAGAATGATTTCTGAAGGCTCGGTGTGTGGACGGAAAATCAAGAGCTAACCAGCGTTCACTGGATAGCCAATTGAACAGCACGGCTGCGAGTGTTAACACGCAGCTGAAACCAGCCTTGGGTTGCTTGGACATTCACCAGTGGTGAAACGAAAACCTGCTGGGAGTGGAGAACAAGATGAATTCAAGATTCGCCTGAATGAATGAAACATTCTGTAGTGTAGATTGCAATGGTTTCTGAGGTTTGTATTGTCTGAACTGGAAAAAGAAGAACTCACCAGTGTTGAGTCGCTAGACCGTGAACAGCACGGGTTCGAGTGTGAGTAGACCGCTGAAAACCATCATTGCGTTACTTGAACATTCAGCAGTGGTGCAATGAAAACCTGCCGGGAGTGGAGATTCAGATGAATTCCAGATTCGCAGTGAATGAATGGAACATTCTCTAGTGGTGATTCCAATGATTTCTGAAGGCTGGGTTTTGTGGACACGAAAATGTAGAGCTGAACAGGGTGGAATGGATAGCCAAATGAACAGCACGTCTCGTAGTAAGAACAGGCCACTGAAAACCAGCTTTGGCTTAATTGGACATTCACAAGTGGTGTAACGAAAACCTGACGGGAGTTGAGAATTAGATGAATTTCAGATTTGCCGTCAATGAATGGAACATTCTGTGGAGGAGATACCAATTGTTTCTGAAGTTTGGGTTATGTGGACAGGAAAATGGAGCTGAAGAGGGTTGAGTGGATAGCAAATTGAACAGCACGGCTGAGAGTATGAGCAGGCCACTTAAAACCAGCATTGGCTTACTTGGATATTTACCAGTGGTGTCACGAAAACCTGCCGGGAGTGGAGATTCAGATGAATTCCAGATTCGCTGTGAATGAATGGAACATTCTGTAGTGGAGATAACAATGATTTCTCCAGTCTCTGTGGTGTGGACAGGAAAATGTAGAGCTGGCCAGGGTTGAGTGGATAGCCAATTGAACAGCACCACTGCGCTTGTGAAGAAAACACTTAAAACATTGGGTTACTTGGACATTCAACAGTGGTGTAACGAAAACCTGCCGGGAGTGGAGGTTCAGAGGAATTCCAGATTCGCAGTGAATGAATGGAACATTCTCTAGTGGAGATTCCAACGATTTCTGAAGGCTGGGTCGTGTGGAAGGAAAATCAAGAACTAATCAGGATTTAGTGGAAAGCCAATTGTATAGCATGGCTGCGAGTGTGAACATGCAGCTGAAAACCAGCATTGGGTTACTTGGACATTCATCAGTGGTGTAAGGAAAACCTGCATGGAGTGGAGAGTCAGTTGAATTCCACATTCGCAGTGAATGAATGGAACATTCTGTAGAGGAGATTCCAATGATTTCTGAAGCCTGTGTTGTGTGGACAGGAAAATGAAGAGCTGACCAGGCTTGAATCGATAGCCAAGTAAACAGCAGGGCTGCGAATATGAACAGGCCGCTGAAAACCAGCATTGGGTTACTTGGACATTCAACAGTGGTGTAATGAAAACCTGCGTGGAGTTGAGAGTCAGATGAATTCCAGATTCGCAGTGAATGAATGGAACATTCTGTAGTGGAGATAACAAAGATTTCTGAAGGCTGGTAGTGTGGTGGGACAATGAAGAGCTGAACAGGGTGGAGTGAATTGTCAATTAAACAGCACGGCTGCGAGTATGAACAGGCCTCTGAAAACCAGCATTGGCTTACTTGGACATTCACAAGTGGTGTAATGTTAACCAGGCGGGAGTGGAGAATCAGATAAACTCCAGACTCGCAGTGAATGAATGGAACATTCTGTAGTGGAGATTGCAATGATTTCTGAAATCTGGATTGTGGGGACACGAAAATGAAGAGCTGACCAGTGTTGAGTGGATAGCCTGTAAAAAGCCTCGGCTTCGAATGTGAACAGACCACTGAAAACCAGTATTGCATTACTTCGACTTTCAGCAGTGGTGTAACGAAAGCCTGCGTGGAGTGCAGATTCAGATGAATTCCAGATTCCCAGTGAATGAATGGAACATCCTGTAGTGGAGATTACAATGATTTCTGAAGGCTGGGTTGTGTGCACAGGAAAATGAGGAGCAAAACAGGTTGAGTGGATAGCCAATTGAACAGCACGACTGCGAACATGAACAGGCCTCTGAAAACCAGCATTGTTTTACTTGGACATTCACAAGTGGTGTAAGATAAATCTGCAGGTAGTGGAGATTCAGTTGAATTCCAGATTCGCAGTGAATGAATGGAACATTCTGTACTGGAGATTGCCATGATTTCTCAAGTCTGGATTGTTTGGACATGAAAATGAAGAGCTGACCACAGTTGTGTGGATACCCAGTAAAAAGCAGGGCTTAGAGTGTGAACAGACCGCTGAAAACCAGCATTGTGTTACTTGGACATTCATAAGTGGTGTAATGAAAGCCTACCTGGAGTGCAGATTCAGATGAATTCCAGATTGGCAGTGAATGAATGGAACATTCTGTACTGGCGATTCCAATGATTTCTGAAGTCTGATATTGTGGAAAAGAAAATGAAAGGCTGACCAGGTTTGAGTGGATAGACAATTGAACAGCACACTGCGAGTGTGAAAAGGCGGCTGAAAACCAGCATTGGATTACTTGGTCATTCACCAGTGCTGTAATGAAAACCTGCCTGGAGCGGAGAGTCAGATGAATTGCAGAATCGCAGTGAATGAATGGAACAGTCTGTAGTGGAGAGCCCAATGATTTCTGAAGGCTGGTTTGTGTGGAGAGGAAAATGAAGAGCTGACCAATATTGAGTGGATAGCCCATTGAACAGCACTTCTGCGAGTTGAACATGCCTCTGAAAACCAGTATTGAGTTACTTGGACATTCACCAGTGGCGTAACGAAAACCTGCCAGGAGTGGAGGTTCAGAGGAATTCCAGATTCGCAGTGAATGAATGGAACATTCTCTAGTGGTGATTCCAATGATTTCTGAAGGCTGGGTTTTGTGGACACGAGAATGTAGAGCTGAACAGGGTGGAGTGGATAGCCAAATGAACAGCACGTCTCTTAGTATGAACAGGCCACTGAAAACCAGCATTGGCTTACTTGGACATTCACAAGTGGTGTAACGATAACCCGCCGGGAGTTGAGAGTCAGATGAATTTAAGATTCGCAGTGAATGAACGGAACATTCTGTGGAGGAGATACCAATTATTTCTGAAGGTTGGGTTATGAGGACAGGAAAATGTAGAGCTGAATAGGGTTGGGTGGATAGCAAATTGAACAGCACGGCTGAGTGTGTTAGCAGGCGGCTTAAAACCAGCATTGTCTTCCTTGGACATTTACCAGTGGTGTCACGAAAACCTTCCAGGAGTGGAGACTCTGATGAATTCCAGATTCGCGTGATTGAATGGAACATTCTGTAGTGGTGATTGCCAACATTTAGGAATCTGGATAGTCTGGACAGGATATTGAAGAGCTGACCGATATTGAGTGGATAGCCAATGAACAGCACGGTTTCGAGTGTGAACAGACCACTAAGAAGCAGCATTGCATTACTTGGACATTCATCAGTGGTGTAACGAAAGCCTTCCTGGAATGCAGATTCAGAGTATTTCCAGATTCACAGTGAATGAATGGAAATTTCTGTAGTAGAGATTCCAATGATTTCTGAACGCTGGGTTGTGTGGACAGGAAAATGAAGAGCTGACTAGGTTTGACTGGATTGCCAATTGAACAGCAAGGCTGTGAGTGTGAACAGCCGCTGAAAACCAGCATTGGATTACCTGGTCATTCACCAGTGTTGTTAGGAAAATCTGCCTGGTGTGGAGAGTCAGAGGAATTCCAGATTCGCAGGGAACGAATGGAACATTCTGAAGTGGAGATAAGAATGATTTCTGAAGGCTCGGTGTGTGGACGGAAAATCAAGAGCTAACCAGCGTTCACTGGATAGCCAATTGAACAGCACGGCTGCGAGTGTTAACACGCAGCTGAAACCAGCCTTGGGTTGCTTGGACATTCACCAGTGGTGAAACGAAAACCTGCTGGGAGTGGAGAACAAGATGAATTCAAGATTCGCCTGAATGAATGAAACATTCTGTAGTGTAGATTGCAATGGTTTCTGAGGTTTGTATTGTCTGAACTGGAAAAAGAAGAACTCACCAGTGTTGAGTCGCTAGACCGTGAACAGCACGGGTTCGAGTGTGAGTAGACCGCTGAAAACCATCATTGCGTTACTTGAACATTCAGCAGTGGTGCAATGAAAACCTGCCGGGAGTGGAGATTCAGATGAATTCCAGATTCGCAGTGAATGAATGGAACATTCTCTAGTGGTGATTCCAATGATTTCTGAAGGCTGGGTTTTGTGGACACGAAAATGTAGAGCTGAACAGGGTGGAATGGATAGCCAAATGAACAGCACGTCTCGTAGTAAGAACAGGCCACTGAAAACCAGCTTTGGCTTAATTGGACATTCACAAGTGGTGTAACGAAAACCTGACGGGAGTTGAGAATTAGATGAATTTCAGATTTGCCGTCAATGAATGGAACATTCTGTGGAGGAGATACCAATTGTTTCTGAAGTTTGGGTTATGTGGACAGGAAAATGGAGCTGAAGAGGGTTGAGTGGATAGCAAATTGAACAGCACGGCTGAGAGTATGAGCAGGCCACTTAAAACCAGCATTGGCTTACTTGGATATTTACCAGTGGTGTCACGAAAACCTGCCGGGAGTGGAGATTCAGATGAATTCCAGATTCGCTGTGAATGAATGGAACATTCTGTAGTGGAGATAACAATGATTTCTCCAGTCTCTGTGGTGTGGACAGGAAAATGTAGAGCTGGCCAGGGTTGAGTGGATAGCCAATTGAACAGCACCACTGCGCTTGTGAAGAAAACACTTAAAACATTGGGTTACTTGGACATTCAACAGTGGTGTAACGAAAACCTGCCGGGAGTGGAGGTTCAGAGGAATTCCAGATTCGCAGTGAATGAATGGAACATTCTCTAGTGGAGATTCCAACGATTTCTGAAGGCTGGGTCGTGTGGAAGGAAAATCAAGAACTAATCAGGATTTAGTGGAAAGCCAATTGTATAGCATGGCTGCGAGTGTGAACATGCAGCTGAAAACCAGCATTGGGTTACTTGGACATTCATCAGTGGTGTAAGGAAAACCTGCATGGAGTGGAGAGTCAGTTGAATTCCACATTCGCAGTGAATGAATGGAACATTCTGTAGAGGAGATTCCAATGATTTCTGAAGCCTGTGTTGTGTGGACAGGAAAATGAAGAGCTGACCAGGCTTGAATCGATAGCCAAGTAAACAGCAGGGCTGCGAATATGAACAGGCCGCTGAAAACCAGCATTGGGTTACTTGGACATTCAACAGTGGTGTAATGAAAACCTGCGTGGAGTTGAGAGTCAGATGAATTCCAGATTCGCAGTGAATGAATGGAACATTCTGTAGTGGAGATAACAAAGATTTCTGAAGGCTGGTAGTGTGGTGGGACAATGAAGAGCTGAACAGGGTGGAGTGAATTGTCAATTAAACAGCACGGCTGCGAGTATGAACAGGCCTCTGAAAACCAGCATTGGCTTACTTGGACATTCACAAGTGGTGTAATGTTAACCAGGCGGGAGTGGAGAATCAGATAAACTCCAGACTCGCAGTGAATGAATGGAACATTCTGTAGTGGAGATTGCAATGATTTCTGAAATCTGGATTGTGGGGACACGAAAATGAAGAGCTGACCAGTGTTGAGTGGATAGCCTGTAAAAAGCCTCGGCTTCGAATGTGAACAGACCACTGAAAACCAGTATTGCATTACTTCGACTTTCAGCAGTGGTGTAACGAAAGCCTGCGTGGAGTGCAGATTCAGATGAATTCCAGATTCCCAGTGAATGAATGGAACATCCTGTAGTGGAGATTACAATGATTTCTGAAGGCTGGGTTGTGTGCACAGGAAAATGAGGAGCAAAACAGGTTGAGTGGATAGCCAATTGAACAGCACGACTGCGAACATGAACAGGCCTCTGAAAACCAGCATTGTTTTACTTGGACATTCACAAGTGGTGTAAGATAAATCTGCAGGTAGTGGAGATTCAGTTGAATTCCAGATTCGCAGTGAATGAATGGAACATTCTGTACTGGAGATTGCCATGATTTCTCAAGTCTGGATTGTTTGGACATGAAAATGAAGAGCTGACCACAGTTGTGTGGATACCCAGTAAAAAGCAGGGCTTAGAGTGTGAACAGACCGCTGAAAACCAGCATTGTGTTACTTGGACATTCATAAGTGGTGTAATGAAAGCCTACCTGGAGTGCAGATTCAGATGAATTCCAGATTGGCAGTGAATGAATGGAACATTCTGTACTGGCGATTCCAATGATTTCTGAAGTCTGATATTGTGGAAAAGAAAATGAAAGGCTGACCAGGTTTGAGTGGATAGACAATTGAACAGCACACTGCGAGTGTGAAAAGGCGGCTGAAAACCAGCATTGGATTACTTGGTCATTCACCAGTGCTGTAATGAAAACCTGCCTGGAGCGGAGAGTCAGATGAATTGCAGAATCGCAGTGAATGAATGGAACAGTCTGTAGTGGAGAGCCCAATGATTTCTGAAGGCTGGTTTGTGTGGAGAGGAAAATGAAGAGCTGACCAATATTGAGTGGATAGCCCATTGAACAGCACTTCTGCGAGTTGAACATGCCTCTGAAAACCAGTATTGAGTTACTTGGACATTCACCAGTGGCGTAACGAAAACCTGCCAGGAGTGGAGGTTCAGATGAATTCCAGATTCGCAGTGAATGAATGGAACATTCTCTAGTGGTGATTCCAATGATTTCTGAAGGCTGGGCTTTGTGGACACGAAAATGTAGAGCTGAACAGGGTGGAGTGGATAGCCAAATGAACAGCACGTCTCTTAGTATGAACAGGCCACTGAAAACCAGCATTGGCTTACTTGGACATTCACAAGTGGTGTAACGATAACCCGCCGGGAGTTGAGAGTCAGATGAATTTAAGATTCGCAGTGAATGAACGGAACATTCTGTGGAGGAGATACCAATTATTTCTGAAGGTTGGGTTATGAGGACAGGAAAATGTAGAGCTGAATAGGGTTGGGTGGATAGCAAATTGAACAGCACGGCTGAGTGTGTTAGCAGGCGGCTTAAAACCAGCATTGTCTTCCTTGGACATTTACCAGTGGTGTCACGAAAACCTTCCAGGAGTGGAGACTCTGATGAATTCCAGATTCGCGTGATTGAATGGAACATTCTGTAGTGGTGATTGCCAACATTTAGGAATCTGGATAGTCTGGACAGGATATTGAAGAGCTGACCGATATTGAGTGGATAGCCAATGAACAGCACGGTTTCGAGTGTGAACAGACCACTAAGAAGCAGCATTGCATTACTTGGACATTCATCAGTGGTGTAACGAAAGCCTTCCTGGAATGCAGATTCAGAGTATTTCCAGATTCACAGTGAATGAATGGAAATTTCTGTAGTAGAGATTCCAATGATTTCTGAACGCTGGGTTGTGTGAACAGGAAAATGAAGAGCTGACTAGGTTTGACTGGATTGCCAATTGAACAGCAAGGCTGTGATTGTGAACAGCCGCTGAAAACCAGCATTGGATTACCTGGTCATTCACCAGTGTTGTTAGGAAAATCTGCCTGGTGTGGAGAGTCAGAGGAATTCCAGATTCGCAGGGAACGAATGGAACACTCTGAAGTGGAGATAAGAATGATTTCTGAAGGCTCGGTGTGTGGACGGAAAATCAAGAGCTAACCAGCGTTCACTGGATAGCCAATTGAACAGCACGGCTGCGAGTGTTAACACGCAGCTGAAACCAGCCTTGGGTTGCTTGGACATTCACCAGTGGTGAAACGAAAACCTGCTGGGAGTGGAGAACAAGATGAATTCAAGATTCGCCTGAATGAATGAAACATTCTGTAGTGTAGATTGCAATGGTTTCTGAGGTTTGTATTGTCTGAACTGGAAAAAGAAGAACTCACCAGTGTTGAGTCGCTAGACCGTGAACAGCACGGGTTCGAGTGTGAATAGACCGCTGAAAACCATCATTGCGTTACTTGAACATTCAGCAGTGGTGCAATGAAAACCTGCCGGGAGTGGAGATTCAGATGAATTCCAGATTCGCAGTGAATGAATGGAACATTCTCTAGTGGTGATTCCAATGATTTCTGAAGGCTGGGTTTTGTGGACACGAAAATGTAGAGCTGAACAGGGTGGAATGGATAGCCAAATGAACAGCACGTCTCGTAGTAAGAACAGGCCACTGAAAACCAGCTTTGGCTTAATTGGACATTCACAAGTGGTGTAACGAAAACCTGACGGGAGTTGAGAATTAGATGAATTTCAGATTTGCCGTCAATGAATGGAACATTCTGTGGAGGAGATACCAATTGTTTCTGAAGTTTGGGTTATGTGGACAGGAAAATGGAGCTGAAGAGGGTTGAGTGGATAGCAAATTGAACAGCACGGCTGAGAGTATGAGCAGGCCACTTAAAACCAGCATTGGCTTACTTGGATATTTACCAGTGGTGTCACGAAAACCTGCCGGGAGTGGAGATTCAGATGAATTCCAGATTCGCTGTGAATGAATGGAACATTCTGTAGTGGAGATAACAATGATTTCTCCAGTCTCTGTGGTGTGGACAGGAAAATGTAGAGCTGGCCAGGGTTGAGTGGATAGCCAATTGAACAGCACCACTGCGCTTGTGAAGAAAACACTTAAAACATTGGGTTACTTGGACATTCAACAGTGGTGTAACGAAAACCTGCCGGGAGTGGAGGTTCAGAGGAATTCCAGATTCGCAGTGAATGAATGGAACATTCTCTAGTGGAGATTCCAACGATTTCTGAAGGCTGGGTCGTGTGGAAGGAAAATCAAGAACTAATCAGGATTTAGTGGAAAGCCAATTGTATAGCATGGCTGCGAGTGTGAACATGCAGCTGAAAACCAGCATTGGGTTACTTGGACATTCATCAGTGGTGTAAGGAAAACCTGCATGGAGTGGAGAGTCAGTTGAATTCCACATTCGCAGTGAATGAATGGAACATTCTGTAGAGGAGATTCCAATGATTTCTGAAGCCTGTGTTGTGTGGACAGGAAAATGAAGAGCTGACCAGGCTTGAATCGATAGCCAAGTAAACAGCAGGGCTGCGAATATGAACAGGCCGCTGAAAACCAGCATTGGGTTACTTGGACATTCAACAGTGGTGTAATGAAAACCTGCGTGGAGTTGAGAGTCAGATGAATTCCAGATTCGCAGTGAATGAATGGAACATTCTGTAGTGGAGATAACAAAGATTTCTGAAGGCTGGTAGTGTGGTGGGACAATGAAGAGCTGAACAGGGTGGAGTGAATTGTCAATTAAACAGCACGGCTGCGAGTATGAACAGGCCTCTGAAAACCAGCATTGGCTTACTTGGACATTCACAAGTGGTGTAATGTTAACCAGGCGGGAGTGGAGAATCAGATAAACTCCAGACTCGCAGTGAATGAATGGAACATTCTGTAGTGGAGATTGCAATGATTTCTGAAATCTGGATTGTGGGGACACGAAAATGAAGAGCTGACCAGTGTTGAGTGGATAGCCTGTAAAAAGCCTCGGCTTCGAATGTGAACAGACCACTGAAAACCAGTATTGCATTACTTCGACTTTCAGCAGTGGTGTAACGAAAGCCTGCGTGGAGTGCAGATTCAGATGAATTCCAGATTCCCAGTGAATGAATGGAACATCCTGTAGTGGAGATTACAATGATTTCTGAAGGCTGGGTTGTGTGCACAGGAAAATGAGGAGCAAAACAGGTTGAGTGGATAGCCAATTGAACAGCACGACTGCGAACATGAACAGGCCTCTGAAAACCAGCATTGTTTTACTTGGACATTCACAAGTGGTGTAAGATAAATCTGCAGGTAGTGGAGATTCAGTTGAATTCCAGATTCGCAGTGAATGAATGGAACATTCTGTACTGGAGATTGCCATGATTTCTCAAGTCTGGATTGTTTGGACATGAAAATGAAGAGCTGACCACAGTTGTGTGGATACCCAGTAAAAAGCAGGGCTTAGAGTGTGAACAGACCGCTGAAAACCAGCATTGTGTTACTTGGACATTCATAAGTGGTGTAATGAAAGCCTACCTGGAGTGCAGATTCAGATGAATTCCAGATTGGCAGTGAATGAATGGAACATTCTGTACTGGCGATTCCAATGATTTCTGAAGTCTGATATTGTGGAAAAGAAAATGAAAGGCTGACCAGGTTTGAGTGGATAGACAATTGAACAGCACACTGCGAGTGTGAAAAGGCGGCTGAAAACCAGCATTGGATTACTTGGTCATTCACCAGTGCTGTAATGAAAACCTGCCTGGAGCGGAGAGTCAGATGAATTGCAGAATCGCAGTGAATGAATGGAACAGTCTGTAGTGGAGAGCCCAATGATTTCTGAAGGCTGGTTTGTGTGGAGAGGAAAATGAAGAGCTGACCAATATTGAGTGGATAGCCCATTGAACAGCACTTCTGCGAGTTGAACATGCCTCTGAAAACCAGTATTGAGTTACTTGGACATTCACCAGTGGCGTAACGAAAACCTGCCAGGAGTGGAGGTTCAGAGGAATTCCAGATTCGCAGTGAATGAATGGAACATTTTCTAGTGGTGATTCCAATGATTTCTGAAGGCTGGGTTTTGTGGACACGAAAATGTAGAGCTGAACAGGGTGGAGTGGATAGCCAAATGAACAGCACGTCTCTTAGTATGAACAGGCCACTGAAAACCAGCATTGGCTTACTTGGACATTCACAAGTGGTGTAACGATAACCCGCCGGGAGTTGAGAGTCAGATGAATTTAAGATTCGCAGTGAATGAACGGAACATTCTGTGGAGGAGATACCAATTATTTCTGAAGGTTGGGTTATGAGGACAGGAAAATGTAGAGCTGAATAGGGTTGGGTGGATAGCAAATTGAACAGCACGGCTGAGTGTGTTAGCAGGCGGCTTAAAACCAGCATTGTCTTCCTTGGACATTTACCAGTGGTGTCACGAAAACCTTCCAGGAGTGGAGACTCTGATGAATTCCAGATTCGCGTGATTGAATGGAACATTCTGTAGTGGTGATTGCCAACATTTAGGAATCTGGATAGTCTGGACAGGATATTGAAGAGCTGACCGATATTGAGTGGATAGCCAATGAACAGCACGGTTTCGAGTGTGAACAGACCACTAAGAAGCAGCATTGCATTACTTGGACATTCATCAGTGGTGTAACGAAAGCCTTCCTGGAATGCAGATTCAGAGTATTTCCAGATTCACAGTGAATGAATGGAAATTTCTGTAGTAGAGATTCCAATGATTTCTGAACGCTGGGTTGTGTGGACAGGAAAATGAAGAGCTGACTAGGTTTGACTGGATTGCCAATTGAACAGCAAGGCTGTGAGTGTGAACAGCCGCTGAAAACCAGCATTGGATTACCTGGTCATTCACCAGTGTTGTTAGGAAAATCTGCCTGGTGTGGAGAGTCAGAGGAATTCCAGATTCGCAGGGAACGAATGGAACATTCTGAAGTGGAGATAAGAATGATTTCTGAAGGCTCGGTGTGTGGACGGAAAATCAAGAGCTAACCAGCGTTCACTGGATAGCCAATTGAACAGCACGGCTGCGAGTGTTAACACGCAGCTGAAACCAGCCTTGGGTTGCTTGGACATTCACCAGTGGTGAAACGAAAACCTGCTGGGAGTGGAGAACAAGATGAATTCAAGATTCGCCTGAATGAATGAAACATTCTGTAGTGTAGATTGCAATGGTTTCTGAGGTTTGTATTGTCTGAACTGGAAAAAGAAGAACTCACCAGTGTTGAGTCGCTAGACCGTGAACAGCACGGGTTCGAGTGTGAATAGACCGCTGAAAACCATCATTGCGTTACTTGAACATTCAGCAGTGGTGCAATGAAAACCTGCCGGGAGTGGAGATTCAGATGAATTCCAGATTCGCAGTGAATGAATGGAACATTCTCTAGTGGTGATTCCAATGATTTCTGAAGGCTGGGTTTTGTGGACACGAAAATGTAGAGCTGAACAGGGTGGAATGGATAGCCAAATGAACAGCACGTCTCGTAGTAAGAACAGGCCACTGAAAACCAGCTTTGGCTTAATTGGACATTCACAAGTGGTGTAACGAAAACCTGACGGGAGTTGAGAATTAGATGAATTTCAGATTTGCCGTCAATGAATGGAACATTCTGTGGAGGAGATACCAATTGTTTCTGAAGTTTGGGTTATGTGGACAGGAAAATGGAGCTGAAGAGGGTTGAGTGGATAGCAAATTGAACAGCACGGCTGAGAGTATGAGCAGGCCACTTAAAACCAGCATTGGCTTACTTGGATATTTACCAGTGGTGTCACGAAAACCTGCCGGGAGTGGAGATTCAGATGAATTCCAGATTCGCTGTGAATGAATGGAACATTCTGTAGTGGAGATAACAATGATTTCTCCAGTCTCTGTGGTGTGGACAGGAAAATGTAGAGCTGGCCAGGGTTGAGTGGATAGCCAATTGAACAGCACCACTGCGCTTGTGAAGAAAACACTTAAAACATTGGGTTACTTGGACATTCAACAGTGGTGTAACGAAAACCTGCCGGGAGTGGAGGTTCAGAGGAATTCCAGATTCGCAGTGAATGAATGGAACATTCTCTAGTGGAGATTCCAACGATTTCTGAAGGCTGGGTCGTGTGGAAGGAAAATCAAGAACTAATCAGGATTTAGTGGAAAGCCAATTGTATAGCATGGCTGCGAGTGTGAACATGCAGCTGAAAACCAGCATTGGGTTACTTGGACATTCATCAGTGGTGTAAGGAAAACCTGCATGGAGTGGAGAGTCAGTTGAATTCCACATTCGCAGTGAATGAATGGAACATTCTGTAGAGGAGATTCCAATGATTTCTGAAGCCTGTGTTGTGTGGACAGGAAAATGAAGAGCTGACCAGGCTTGAATCGATAGCCAAGTAAACAGCAGGGCTGCGAATATGAACAGGCCGCTGAAAACCAGCATTGGGTTACTTGGACATTCAACAGTGGTGTAATGAAAACCTGCGTGGAGTTGAGAGTCAGATGAATTCCAGATTCGCAGTGAATGAATGGAACATTCTGTAGTGGAGATAACAAAGATTTCTGAAGGCTGGTAGTGTGGTGGGACAATGAAGAGCTGAACAGGGTGGAGTGAATTGTCAATTAAACAGCACGGCTGCGAGTATGAACAGGCCTCTGAAAACCAGCATTGGCTTACTTGGACATTCACAAGTGGTGTAATGTTAACCAGGCGGGAGTGGAGAATCAGATAAACTCCAGACTCGCAGTGAATGAATGGAACATTCTGTAGTGGAGATTGCAATGATTTCTGAAATCTGGATTGTGGGGACACGAAAATGAAGAGCTGACCAGTGTTGAGTGGATAGCCTGTAAAAAGCCTCGGCTTCGAATGTGAACAGACCACTGAAAACCAGTATTGCATTACTTCGACTTTCAGCAGTGGTGTAACGAAAGCCTGCGTGGAGTGCAGATTCAGATGAATTCCAGATTCCCAGTGAATGAATGGAACATCCTGTAGTGGAGATTACAATGATTTCTGAAGGCTGGGTTGTGTGCACAGGAAAATGAGGAGCAAAACAGGTTGAGTGGATAGCCAATTGAACAGCACGACTGCGAACATGAACAGGCCTCTGAAAACCAGCATTGTTTTACTTGGACATTCACAAGTGGTGTAAGATAAATCTGCAGGTAGTGGAGATTCAGTTGAATTCCAGATTCGCAGTGAATGAATGGAACATTCTGTACTGGAGATTGCCATGATTTCTCAAGTCTGGATTGTTTGGACATGAAAATGAAGAGTTGACCACAGTTGTGTGGATACCCAGTAAAAAGCAGGGCTTAGAGTGTGAACAGACCGCTGAAAACCAGCATTGTGTTACTTGGACATTCATAAGTGGTGTAATGAAAGCCTACCTGGAGTGCAGATTCAGATGAATTCCAGATTGGCAGTGAATGAATGGAACATTCTGTACTGGCGATTCCAATGATTTCTGAAGTCTGATATTGTGGAAAAGAAAATGAAAGGCTGACCAGGTTTGAGTGGATAGACAATTGAACAGCACACTGCGAGTGTGAAAAGGCGGCTGAAAACCAGCATTGGATTACTTGGTCATTCACCAGTGCTGTAATGAAAACCTGCCTGGAGCGGAGAGTCAGATGAATTGCAGAATCGCAGTGAATGAATGGAACAGTCTGTAGTGGAGAGCCCAATGATTTCTGAAGGCTGGTTTGTGTGGAGAGGAAAATGAAGAGCTGACCAATATTGAGTGGATAGCCCATTGAACAGCACTTCTGCGAGTTGAACATGCCTCTGAAAACCAGTATTGAGTTACTTGGACATTCACCAGTGGCGTAACGAAAACCTGCCAGGAGTGGAGGTTCAGAGGAATTCCAGATTCGCAGTGAATGAATGGAACATTCTCTAGTGGTGATTCCAATGATTTCTGAAGGCTGGGTTTTGTGGACACGAAAATGTAGAGCTGAACAGGGTGGAGTGGATAGCCAAATGAACAGCACGTCTCTTAGTATGAACAGGCCACTGAAAACCAGCATTGGCTTACTTGGACATTCACAAGTGGTGTAACGATAACCCGCCGGGAGTTGAGAGTCAGATGAATTTAAGATTCGCAGTGAATGAACGGAACATTCTGTGGAGGAGATACCAATTATTTCTGAAGGTTGGGTTATGAGGACAGGAAAATGTAGAGCTGAATAGGGTTGGGTGGATAGCAAATTGAACAGCACGGCTGAGTGTGTTAGCAGGCGGCTTAAAACCAGCATTGTCTTCCTTGGACATTTACCAGTGGTGTCACGAAAACCTTCCAGGAGTGGAGACTCTGATGAATTCCAGATTCGCGTGATTGAATGGAACATTCTGTAGTGGTGATTGCCAACATTTAGGAATCTGGATAGTCTGGACAGGATATTGAAGAGCTGACCGATATTGAGTGGATAGCCAATGAACAGCACGGTTTCGAGTGTGAACAGACCACTAAGAAGCAGCATTGCATTACTTGGACATTCATCAGTGGTGTAACGAAAGCCTTCCTGGAATGCAGATTCAGAGTATTTCCAGATTCACAGTGAATGAATGGAAATTTCTGTAGTAGAGATTCCAATGATTTCTGAACGCTGGGTTGTGTGGACAGGAAAATGAAGAGCTGACTAGGTTTGACTGGATTGCCAATTGAACAGCAAGGCTGTGAGTGTGAACAGCCGCTGAAAACCAGCATTGGATTACCTGGTCATTCACCAGTGTTGTTAGGAAAATCTGCCTGGTGTGGAGAGTCAGAGGAATTCCAGATTCGCAGGGAACGAATGGAACATTCTGAAGTGGAGATAAGAATGATTTCTGAAGGCTCGGTGTGTGGACGGAAAATCAAGAGCTAACCAGCGTTCACTGGATAGCCAATTGAACAGCACGGCTGCGAGTGTTAACACGCAGCTGAAACCAGCCTTGGGTTGCTTGGACATTCACCAGTGGTGAAACGAAAACCTGCTGGGAGTGGAGAACAAGATGAATTCAAGATTCGCCTGAATGAATGAAACATTCTGTAGTGTAGATTGCAATGGTTTCTGAGGTTTGTATTGTCTGAACTGGAAAAAGAAGAACTCACCAGTGTTGAGTCGCTAGACCGTGAACAGCACGGGTTCGAGTGTGAATAGACCGCTGAAAACCATCATTGCGTTACTTGAACATTCAGCAGTGGTGCAATGAAAACCTGCCGGGAGTGGAGATTCAGATGAATTCCAGATTCGCAGTGAATGAATGGAACATTCTCTAGTGGTGATTCCAATGATTTCTGAAGGCTGGGTTTTGTGGACACGAAAATGTAGAGCTGAACAGGGTGGAATGGATAGCCAAATGAACGGCACGTCTCGTAGTAAGAACAGGCCACTGAAAACCAGCTTTGGCTTAATTGGACATTCACAAGTGGTGTAACGAAAACCTGACGGGAGTTGAGAATTAGATGAATTTCAGATTTGCCGTCAATGAATGGAACATTCTGTGGAGGAGATACCAATTGTTTCTGAAGTTTGGGTTATGTGGACAGGAAAATGGAGCTGAAGAGGGTTGAGTGGATAGCAAATTGAACAGCACGGCTGAGAGTATGAGCAGGCCACTTAAAACCAGCATTGGCTTACTTGGATATTTACCAGTGGTGTCACGAAAACCTGCCGGGAGTGGAGATTCAGATGAATTCCAGATTCGCTGTGAATGAATGGAACATTCTGTAGTGGAGATAACAATGATTTCTCCAGTCTCTGTGGTGTGGACAGGAAAATGTAGAGCTGGCCAGGGTTGAGTGGATAGCCAATTGAACAGCACCACTGCGCTTGTGAAGAAAACACTTAAAACATTGGGTTACTTGGACATTCAACAGTGGTGTAACGAAAACCTGCCGGGAGTGGAGGTTCAGAGGAATTCCAGATTCGCAGTGAATGAATGGAACATTCTCTAGTGGAGATTCCAACGATTTCTGAAGGCTGGGTCGTGTGGAAGGAAAATCAAGAACTAATCAGGATTTAGTGGAAAGCCAATTGTATAGCATGGCTGCGAGTGTGAACATGCAGCTGAAAACCAGCATTGGGTTACTTGGACATTCATCAGTGGTGTAAGGAAAACCTGCATGGAGTGGAGAGTCAGTTGAATTCCACATTCGCAGTGAATGAATGGAACATTCTGTAGAGGAGATTCCAATGATTTCTGAAGCCTGTGTTGTGTGGACAGGAAAATGAAGAGCTGACCAGGCTTGAATCGATAGCCAAGTAAACAGCAGGGCTGCGAATATGAACAGGCCGCTGAAAACCAGCATTGGGTTACTTGGACATTCAACAGTGGTGTAATGAAAACCTGCGTGGAGTTGAGAGTCAGATGAATTCCAGATTCGCAGTGAATGAATGGAACATTCTGTAGTGGAGATAACAAAGATTTCTGAAGGCTGGTAGTGTGGTGGGACAATGAAGAGCTGAACAGGGTGGAGTGAATTGTCAATTAAACAGCACGGCTGCGAGTATGAACAGGCCTCTGAAAACCAGCATTGGCTTACTTGGACATTCACAAGTGGTGTAATGTTAACCAGGCGGGAGTGGAGAATCAGATAAACTCCAGACTCGCAGTGAATGAATGGAACATTCTGTAGTGGAGATTGCAATGATTTCTGAAATCTGGATTGTGGGGACACGAAAATGAAGAGCTGACCAGTGTTGAGTGGATAGCCTGTAAAAAGCCTCGGCTTCGAATGTGAACAGACCACTGAAAACCAGTATTGCATTACTTCGACTTTCAGCAGTGGTGTAACGAAAGCCTGCGTGGAGTGCAGATTCAGATGAATTCCAGATTCCCAGTGAATGAATGGAACATCCTGTAGTGGAGATTACAATGATTTCTGAAGGCTGGGTTGTGTGCACAGGAAAATGAGGAGCAAAACAGGTTGAGTGGATAGCCAATTGAACAGCACGACTGCGAACATGAACAGGCCTCTGAAAACCAGCATTGTTTTACTTGGACATTCACAAGTGGTGTAAGATAAATCTGCAGGTAGTGGAGATTCAGTTGAATTCCAGATTCGCAGTGAATGAATGGAACATTCTGTACTGGAGATTGCAATGATTTCTCAAGTCTGGATTGTTTGGACATGAAAATGAAGAGCTGACCACAGTTGTGTGGATACCCAGTAAAAAGCAGGGCTTAGAGTGTGAACAGACCGCTGAAAACCAGCATTGTGTTACTTGGACATTCATAAGTGGTGTAATGAAAGCCTACCTGGAGTGCAGATTCAGATGAATTCCAGATTGGCAGTGAATGAATGGAACATTCTGTACTGGCGATTCCAATGATTTCTGAAGTCTGATATTGTGGAAAAGAAAATGAAAGGCTGACCAGGTTTGAGTGGATAGACAATTGAACAGCACACTGCGAGTGTGAAAAGGCGGCTGAAAACCAGCATTGGATTACTTGGTCATTCACCAGTGCTGTAATGAAAACCTGCCTGGAGCGGAGAGTCAGATGAATTGCAGAATCGCAGTGAATGAATGGAACAGTCTGTAGTGGAGAGCCCAATGATTTCTGAAGGCTGGTTTGTGTGGAGAGGAAAATGAAGAGCTGACCAATATTGAGTGGATAGCCCATTGAACAGCACTTCTGCGAGTTGAACATGCCTCTGAAAACCAGTATTGAGTTACTTGGACATTCACCAGTGGCGTAACGAAAACCTGCCAGGAGTGGAGGTTCAGATGAATTCCAGATTCGCAGTGAATGAATGGAACATTCTCTAGTGGTGATTCCAATGATTTCTGAAGGCTGGGTTTTGTGGACACGAAAATGTAGAGCTGAACAGGGTGGAGTGGATAGCCAAATGAACAGCACGTCTCTTAGTATGAACAGGCCACTGAAAACCAGCATTGGCTTACTTGGACATTCACAAGTGGTGTAACGATAACCCGCCGGGAGTTGAGAGTCAGATGAATTTAAGATTCGCAGTGAATGAACGGAACATTCTGTGGAGGAGATACCAATTATTTCTGAAGGTTGGGTTATGAGGACAGGAAAATGTAGAGCTGAATAGGGTTGGGTGGATAGCAAATTGAACAGCACGGCTGAGTGTGTTAGCAGGCGGCTTAAAACCAGCATTGTCTTCCTTGGACATTTACCAGTGGTGTCACGAAAACCTTCCAGGAGTGGAGACTCTGATGAATTCCAGATTCGCGTGATTGAATGGAACATTCTGTAGTGGTGATTGCCAACATTTAGGAATCTGGATAGTCTGGACAGGATATTGAAGAGCTGACCGATATTGAGTGGATAGCCAATGAACAGCACGGTTTCGAGTGTGAACAGACCACTAAGAAGCAGCATTGCATTACTTGGACATTCATCAGTGGTGTAACGAAAGCCTTCCTGGAATGCAGATTCAGAGTATTTCCAGATTCACAGTGAATGAATGGAAATTTCTGTAGTAGAGATTCCAATGATTTCTGAACGCTGGGTTGTGTGAACAGGAAAATGAAGAGCTGACTAGGTTTGACTGGATTGCCAATTGAACAGCAAGGCTGTGAGTGTGAACAGCCGCTGAAAACCAGCATTGGATTACCTGGTCATTCACCAGTGTTGTTAGGAAAATCTGCCTGGTGTGGAGAGTCAGAGGAATTCCAGATTCGCAGGGAACGAATGGAACACTCTGAAGTGGAGATAAGAATGATTTCTGAAGGCTCGGTGTGTGGACGGAAAATCAAGAGCTAACCAGCGTTCACTGGATAGCCAATTGAACAGCACGGCTGCGAGTGTTAACACGCAGCTGAAACCAGCCTTGGGTTGCTTGGACATTCACCAGTGGTGAAACGAAAACCTGCTGGGAGTGGAGAACAAGATGAATTCAAGATTCGCCTGAATGAATGAAACATTCTGTAGTGTAGATTGCAATGGTTTCTGAGGTTTGTATTGTCTGAACTGGAAAAAGAAGAACTCACCAGTGTTGAGTCGCTAGACCGTGAACAGCACGGGTTCGAGTGTGAATAGACCGCTGAAAACCATCATTGCGTTACTTGAACATTCAGCAGTGGTGCAATGAAAACCTGCCGGGAGTGGAGATTCAGATGAATTCCAGATTCGCAGTGAATGAATGGAACATTCTCTAGTGGTGATTCCAATGATTTCTGAAGGCTGGGTTTTGTGGACACGAAAATGTAGAGCTGAACAGGGTGGAATGGATAGCCAAATGAACAGCACGTCTCGTAGTAAGAACAGGCCACTGAAAACCAGCTTTGGCTTAATTGGACATTCACAAGTGGTGTAACGAAAACCTGACGGGAGTTGAGAATTAGATGAATTTCAGATTTGCCGTCAATGAATGGAACATTCTGTGGAGGAGATACCAATTGTTTCTGAAGTTTGGGTTATGTGGACAGGAAAATGGAGCTGAAGAGGGTTGAGTGGATAGCAAATTGAACAGCACGGCTGAGAGTATGAGCAGGCCACTTAAAACCAGCATTGGCTTACTTGGATATTTACCAGTGGTGTCACGAAAACCTGCCGGGAGTGGAGATTCAGATGAATTCCAGATTCGCTGTGAATGAATGGAACATTCTGTAGTGGAGATAACAATGATTTCTCCAGTCTCTGTGGTGTGGACAGGAAAATGTAGAGCTGGCCAGGGTTGAGTGGATAGCCAATTGAACAGCACCACTGCGCTTGTGAAGAAAACACTTAAAACATTGGGTTACTTGGACATTCAACAGTGGTGTAACGAAAACCTGCCGGGAGTGGAGGTTCAGAGGAATTCCAGATTCGCAGTGAATGAATGGAACATTCTCTAGTGGAGATTCCAACGAT
This sequence comes from Sorex fumeus, assembly GCF_029834395.1. NCBI lineage: Eukaryota > Metazoa > Chordata > Mammalia > Eulipotyphla > Soricidae > Sorex > Sorex fumeus. The sequence goes on from NW_026606267.1 coordinate 123,784, forward strand.
TTCTGAAGGCTGGGTCGTGTGGAAGGAAAATCAAGAACTAATCAGGATTTAGTGGAAAGCCAATTGTATAGCATGGCTGCGAGTGTGAACATGCAGCTGAAAACCAGCATTGGGTTACTTGGACATTCATCAGTGGTGTAAGGAAAACCTGCATGGAGTGGAGAGTCAGTTGAATTCCACATTCGCAGTGAATGAATGGAACATTCTGTAGAGGAGATTCCAATGATTTCTGAAGCCTGTGTTGTGTGGACAGGAAAATGAAGAGCTGACCAGGCTTGAATCGATAGCCAAGTAAACAGCAGGGCTGCGAATATGAACAGGCCGCTGAAAACCAGCATTGGGTTACTTGGACATTCAACAGTGGTGTAATGAAAACCTGCGTGGAGTTGAGAGTCAGATGAATTCCAGATTCGCAGTGAATGAATGGAACATTCTGTAGTGGAGATAACAAAGATTTCTGAAGGCTGGTAGTGTGGTGGGACAATGAAGAGCTGAACAGGGTGGAGTGAATTGTCAATTAAACAGCACGGCTGCGAGTATGAACAGGCCTCTGAAAACCAGCATTGGCTTACTTGGACATTCACAAGTGGTGTAATGTTAACCAGGCGGGAGTGGAGAATCAGATAAACTCCAGACTCGCAGTGAATGAATGGAACATTCTGTAGTGGAGATTGCAATGATTTCTGAAATCTGGATTGTGGGGACACGAAAATGAAGAGCTGACCAGTGTTGAGTGGATAGCCTGTAAAAAGCCTCGGCTTCGAATGTGAACAGACCACTGAAAACCAGTATTGCATTACTTCGACTTTCAGCAGTGGTGTAACGAAAGCCTGCGTGGAGTGCAGATTCAGATGAATTCCAGATTCCCAGTGAATGAATGGAACATCCTGTAGTGGAGATTACAATGATTTCTGAAGGCTGGGTTGTGTGCACAGGAAAATGAGGAGCAAAACAGGTTGAGTGGATAGCCAATTGAACAGCACGACTGCGAACATGAACAGGCCTCTGAAAACCAGCATTGTTTTACTTGGACATTCACAAGTGGTGTAAGATAAATCTGCAGGTAGTGGAGATTCAGTTGAATTCCAGATTCGCAGTGAATGAATGGAACATTCTGTACTGGAGATTGCCATGATTTCTCAAGTCTGGATTGTTTGGACATGAAAATGAAGAGTTGACCACAGTTGTGTGGATACCCAGTAAAAAGCAGGGCTTAGAGTGTGAACAGACCGCTGAAAACCAGCATTGTGTTACTTGGACATTCATAAGTGGTGTAATGAAAGCCTACCTGGAGTGCAGATTCAGATGAATTCCAGATTGGCAGTGAATGAATGGAACATTCTGTACTGGCGATTCCAATGATTTCTGAAGTCTGATATTGTGGAAAAGAAAATGAAAGGCTGACCAGGTTTGAGTGGATAGACAATTGAACAGCACACTGCGAGTGTGAAAAGGCGGCTGAAAACCAGCATTGGATTACTTGGTCATTCACCAGTGCTGTAATGAAAACCTGCCTGGAGCGGAGAGTCAGATGAATTGCAGAATCGCAGTGAATGAATGGAACAGTCTGTAGTGGAGAGCCCAATGATTTCTGAAGGCTGGTTTGTGTGGAGAGGAAAATGAAGAGCTGACCAATATTGAGTGGATAGCCCATTGAACAGCACTTCTGCGAGTTGAACATGCCTCTGAAAACCAGTATTGAGTTACTTGGACATTCACCAGTGGCGTAACGAAAACCTGCCAGGAGTGGAGGTTCAGAGGAATTCCAGATTCGCAGTGAATGAATGGAACATTCTCTAGTGGTGATTCCAATGATTTCTGAAGGCTGGGTTTTGTGGACACGAAAATGTAGAGCTGAACAGGGTGGAGTGGATAGCCAAATGAACAGCACGTCTCTTAGTATGAACAGGCCACTGAAAACCAGCATTGGCTTACTTGGACATTCACAAGTGGTGTAACGATAACCCGCCGGGAGTTGAGAGTCAGATGAATTTAAGATTCGCAGTGAATGAACGGAACATTCTGTGGAGGAGATACCAATTATTTCTGAAGGTTGGGTTATGAGGACAGGAAAATGTAGAGCTGAATAGGGTTGGGTGGATAGCAAATTGAACAGCACGGCTGAGTGTGTTAGCAGGCGGCTTAAAACCAGCATTGTCTTCCTTGGACATTTACCAGTGGTGTCACGAAAACCTTCCAGGAGTGGAGACTCTGATGAATTCCAGATTCGCGTGATTGAATGGAACATTCTGTAGTGGTGATTGCCAACATTTAGGAATCTGGATAGTCTGGACAGGATATTGAAGAGCTGACCGATATTGAGTGGATAGCCAATGAACAGCACGGTTTCGAGTGTGAACAGACCACTAAGAAGCAGCATTGCATTACTTGGACATTCATCAGTGGTGTAACGAAAGCCTTCCTGGAATGCAGATTCAGAGTATTTCCAGATTCACAGTGAATGAATGGAAATTTCTGTAGTAGAGATTCCAATGATTTCTGAACGCTGGGTTGTGTGGACAGGAAAATGAAGAGCTGACTAGGTTTGACTGGATTGCCAATTGAACAGCAAGGCTGTGAGTGTGAACAGCCGCTGAAAACCAGCATTGGATTACCTGGTCATTCACCAGTGTTGTTAGGAAAATCTGCCTGGTGTGGAGAGTCAGAGGAATTCCAGATTCGCAGGGAACGAATGGAACATTCTGAAGTGGAGATAAGAATGATTTCTGAAGGCTCGGTGTGTGGACGGAAAATCAAGAGCTAACCAGCGTTCACTGGATAGCCAATTGAACAGCACGGCTGCGAGTGTTAACACGCAGCTGAAACCAGCCTTGGGTTGCTTGGACATTCACCAGTGGTGAAACGAAAACCTGCTGGGAGTGGAGAACAAGATGAATTCAAGATTCGCCTGAATGAATGAAACATTCTGTAGTGTAGATTGCAATGGTTTCTGAGGTTTGTATTGTCTGAACTGGAAAAAGAAGAACTCACCAGTGTTGAGTCGCTAGACCGTGAACAGCACGGGTTCGAGTGTGAATAGACCGCTGAAAACCATCATTGCGTTACTTGAACATTCAGCAGTGGTGCAATGAAAACCTGCCGGGAGTGGAGATTCAGATGAATTCCAGATTCGCAGTGAATGAATGGAACATTCTCTAGTGGTGATTCCAATGATTTCTGAAGGCTGGGTTTTGTGGACACGAAAATGTAGAGCTGAACAGGGTGGAATGGATAGCCAAATGAACGGCACGTCTCGTAGTAAGAACAGGCCACTGAAAACCAGCTTTGGCTTAATTGGACATTCACAAGTGGTGTAACGAAAACCTGACGGGAGTTGAGAATTAGATGAATTTCAGATTTGCCGTCAATGAATGGAACATTCTGTGGAGGAGATACCAATTGTTTCTGAAGTTTGGGTTATGTGGACAGGAAAATGGAGCTGAAGAGGGTTGAGTGGATAGCAAATTGAACAGCACGGCTGAGAGTATGAGCAGGCCACTTAAAACCAGCATTGGCTTACTTGGATATTTACCAGTGGTGTCACGAAAACCTGCCGGGAGTGGAGATTCAGATGAATTCCAGATTCGCTGTGAATGAATGGAACATTCTGTAGTGGAGATAACAATGATTTCTCCAGTCTCTGTGGTGTGGACAGGAAAATGTAGAGCTGGCCAGGGTTGAGTGGATAGCCAATTGAACAGCACCACTGCGCTTGTGAAGAAAACACTTAAAACATTGGGTTACTTGGACATTCAACAGTGGTGTAACGAAAACCTGCCGGGAGTGGAGGTTCAGAGGAATTCCAGATTCGCAGTGAATGAATGGAACATTCTCTAGTGGAGATTCCAACGATTTCTGAAGGCTGGGTCGTGTGGAAGGAAAATCAAGAACTAATCAGGATTTAGTGGAAAGCCAATTGTATAGCATGGCTGCGAGTGTGAACATGCAGCTGAAAACCAGCATTGGGTTACTTGGACATTCATCAGTGGTGTAAGGAAAACCTGCATGGAGTGGAGAGTCAGTTGAATTCCACATTCGCAGTGAATGAATGGAACATTCTGTAGAGGAGATTCCAATGATTTCTGAAGCCTGTGTTGTGTGGACAGGAAAAATGAAGAGCTGACCAGGCTTGAATCGATAGCCAAGTAAACAGCAGGGCTGCGAATATGAACAGGCCGCTGAAAACCAGCATTGGGTTACTTGGACATTCAACAGTGGTGTAATGAAAACCTGCGTGGAGTTGAGAGTCAGATGAATTCCAGATTCGCAGTGAATGAATGGAACATTCTGTAGTGGAGATAACAAAGATTTCTGAAGGCTGGTAGTGTGGTGGGACAATGAAGAGCTGAACAGGGTGGAGTGAATTGTCAATTAAACAGCACGGCTGCGAGTATGAACAGGCCTCTGAAAACCAGCATTGGCTTACTTGGACATTCACAAGTGGTGTAATGTTAACCAGGCGGGAGTGGAGAATCAGATAAACTCCAGACTCGCAGTGAATGAATGGAACATTCTGTAGTGGAGATTGCAATGATTTCTGAAATCTGGATTGTGGGGACACGAAAATGAAGAGCTGACCAGTGTTGAGTGGATAGCCTGTAAAAAGCCTCGGCTTCGAATGTGAACAGACCACTGAAAACCAGTATTGCATTACTTCGACTTTCAGCAGTGGTGTAACGAAAGCCTGCGTGGAGTGCAGATTCAGATGAATTCCAGATTCCCAGTGAATGAATGGAACATCCTGTAGTGGAGATTACAATGATTTCTGAAGGCTGGGTTGTGTGCACAGGAAAATGAGGAGCAAAACAGGTTGAGTGGATAGCCAATTGAACAGCACGACTGCGAACATGAACAGGCCTCTGAAAACCAGCATTGTTTTACTTGGACATTCACAAGTGGTGTAAGATAAATCTGCAGGTAGTGGAGATTCAGTTGAATTCCAGATTCGCAGTGAATGAATGGAACATTCTGTACTGGAGATTGCCATGATTTCTCAAGTCTGGATTGTTTGGACATGAAAATGAAGAGCTGACCACAGTTGTGTGGATACCCAGTAAAAAGCAGGGCTTAGAGTGTGAACAGACCGCTGAAAACCAGCATTGTGTTACTTGGACATTCATAAGTGGTGTAATGAAAGCCTACCTGGAGTGCAGATTCAGATGAATTCCAGATTGGCAGTGAATGAATGGAACATTCTGTACTGGCGATTCCAATGATTTCTGAAGTCTGATATTGTGGAAAAGAAAATGAAAGGCTGACCAGGTTTGAGTGGATAGACAATTGAACAGCACACTGCGAGTGTGAAAAGGCGGCTGAAAACCAGCATTGGATTACTTGGTCATTCACCAGTGCTGTAATGAAAACCTGCCTGGAGCGGAGAGTCAGATGAATTGCAGAATCGCAGTGAATGAATGGAACAGTCTGTAGTGGAGAGCCCAATGATTTCTGAAGGCTGGTTTGTGTGGAGAGGAAAATGAAGAGCTGACCAATATTGAGTGGATAGCCCATTGAACAGCACTTCTGCGAGTTGAACATGCCTCTGAAAACCAGTATTGAGTTACTTGGACATTCACCAGTGGCGTAACGAAAACCTGCCAGGAGTGGAGGTTCAGAGGAATTCCAGATTCGCAGTGAATGAATGGAACATTCTCTAGTGGTGATTCCAATGATTTCTGAAGGCTGGGTTTTGTGGACACGAAAATGTAGAGCTGAACAGGGTGGAGTGGATAGCCAAATGAACAGCACGTCTCTTAGTATGAACAGGCCACTGAAAACCAGCATTGGCTTACTTGGACATTCACAAGTGGTGTAACGATAACCCGCCGGGAGTTGAGAGTCAGATGAATTTAAGATTCGCAGTGAATGAACGGAACATTCTGTGGAGGAGATACCAATTATTTCTGAAGGTTGGGTTATGAGGACAGGAAAATGTAGAGCTGAATAGGGTTGGGTGGATAGCAAATTGAACAGCACGGCTGAGTGTGTTAGCAGGCGGCTTAAAACCAGCATTGTCTTCCTTGGACATTTACCAGTGGTGTCACGAAAACCTTCCAGGAGTGGAGACTCTGATGAATTCCAGATTCGCGTGATTGAATGGAACATTCTGTAGTGGTGATTGCCAACATTTAGGAATCTGGATAGTCTGGACAGGATATTGAAGAGCTGACCGATATTGAGTGGATAGCCAATGAACAGCACGGTTTCGAGTGTGAACAGACCACTAAGAAGCAGCATTGCATTACTTGGACATTCATCAGTGGTGTAACGAAAGCCTTCCTGGAATGCAGATTCAGAGTATTTCCAGATTCACAGTGAATGAATGGAAATTTCTGTAGTAGAGATTCCAATGATTTCTGAACGCTGGGTTGTGTGGACAGGAAAATGAAGAGCTGACTAGGTTTGACTGGATTGCCAATTGAACAGCAAGGCTGTGAGTGTGAACAGCCGCTGAAAACCAGCATTGGATTACCTGGTCATTCACCAGTGTTGTTAGGAAAATCTGCCTGGTGTGGAGAGTCAGAGGAATTCCAGATTCGCAGGGAACGAATGGAACACTCTGAAGTGGAGATAAGAATGATTTCTGAAGGCTCGGTGTGTGGAAGGAAAATCAAGAGCTAACCAGCGTTCACTGGATAGCCAATTGAACAGCACGGCTGCGAGTGTTAACACGCAGCTGAAACCAGCCTTGGGTTGCTTGGACATTCACCAGTGGTGAAACGAAAACCTGCTGGGAGTGGAGAACAAGATGAATTCAAGATTCGCCTGAATGAATGAAACATTCTGTAGTGTAGATTGCAATGGTTTCTGAGGTTTGTATTGTCTGAACTGGAAAAAGAAGAACTCACCAGTGTTGAGTCGCTAGACCGTGAACAGCACGGGTTCGAGTGTGAATAGACCGCTGAAAACCATCATTGCGTTACTTGAACATTCAGCAGTGGTGCAATGAAAACCTGCCGGGAGTGGAGATTCAGATGAATTCCAGATTCGCAGTGAATGAATGGAACATTCTCTAGTGGTGATTCCAATGATTTCTGAAGGCTGGGTTTTGTGGACACGAAAATGTAGAGCTGAACAGGGTGGAATGGATAGCCAAATGAACAGCACGTCTCGTAGTAAGAACAGGCCACTGAAAACCAGCTTTGGCTTAATTGGACATTCACAAGTGGTGTAACGAAAACCTGACGGGAGTTGAGAATTAGATGAATTTCAGATTTGCCGTCAATGAATGGAACATTCTGTGGAGGAGATACCAATTGTTTCTGAAGTTTGGGTTATGTGGACAGGAAAATGGAGCTGAAGAGGGTTGAGTGGATAGCAAATTGAACAGCACGGCTGAGAGTATGAGCAGGCCACTTAAAACCAGCATTGGCTTACTTGGATATTTACCAGTGGTGTCACGAAAACCTGCCGGGAGTGGAGATTCAGATGAATTCCAGATTCGCTGTGAATGAATGGAACATTCTGTAGTGGAGATAACAATGATTTCTCCAGTCTCTGTGGTGTGGACAGGAAAATGTAGAGCTGGCCAGGGTTGAGTGGATAGCCAATTGAACAGCACCACTGCGCTTGTGAAGAAAACACTTAAAACATTGGGTTACTTGGACATTCAACAGTGGTGTAACGAAAACCTGCCGGGAGTGGAGGTTCAGAGGAATTCCAGATTCGCAGTGAATGAATGGAACATTCTCTAGTGGAGATTCCAACGATTTCTGAAGGCTGGGTCGTGTGGAAGGAAAATCAAGAACTAATCAGGATTTAGTGGAAAGCCAATTGTATAGCATGGCTGCGAGTGTGAACATGCAGCTGAAAACCAGCATTGGGTTACTTGGACATTCATCAGTGGTGTAAGGAAAACCTGCATGGAGTGGAGAGTCAGTTGAATTCCACATTCGCAGTGAATGAATGGAACATTCTGTAGAGGAGATTCCAATGATTTCTGAAGCCTGTGTTGTGTGGACAGGAAAATGAAGAGCTGACCAGGCTTGAATCGATAGCCAAGTAAACAGCAGGGCTGCGAATATGAACAGGCCGCTGAAAACCAGCATTGGGTTACTTGGACATTCAACAGTGGTGTAATGAAAACCTGCGTGGAGTTGAGAGTCAGATGAATTCCAGATTCGCAGTGAATGAATGGAACATTCTGTAGTGGAGATAACAAAGATTTCTGAAGGCTGGTAGTGTGGTGGGACAATGAAGAGCTGAACAGGGTGGAGTGAATTGTCAATTAAACAGCACGGCTGCGAGTATGAACAGGCCTCTGAAAACCAGCATTGGCTTACTTGGACATTCACAAGTGGTGTAATGTTAACCAGGCGGGAGTGGAGAATCAGATAAACTCCAGACTCGCAGTGAATGAATGGAACATTCTGTAGTGGAGATTGCAATGATTTCTGAAATCTGGATTGTGGGGACACGAAAATGAAGAGCTGACCAGTGTTGAGTGGATAGCCTGTAAAAAGCCTCGGCTTCGAATGTGAACAGACCACTGAAAACCAGTATTGCATTACTTCGACTTTCAGCAGTGGTGTAACGAAAGCCTGCGTGGAGTGCAGATTCAGATGAATTCCAGATTCCCAGTGAATGAATGGAACATCCTGTAGTGGAGATTACAATGATTTCTGAAGGCTGGGTTGTGTGCACAGGAAAATGAGGAGCAAAACAGGTTGAGTGGATAGCCAATTGAACAGCACGACTGCGAACATGAACAGGCCTCTGAAAACCAGCATTGTTTTACTTGGACATTCACAAGTGGTGTAAGATAAATCTGCAGGTAGTGGAGATTCAGTTGAATTCCAGATTCGCAGTGAATGAATGGAACATTCTGTACTGGAGATTGCCATGATTTCTCAAGTCTGGATTGTTTGGACATGAAAATGAAGAGCTGACCACAGTTGTGTGGATACCCAGTAAAAAGCAGGGCTTAGAGTGTGAACAGACCGCTGAAAACCAGCATTGTGTTACTTGGACATTCATAAGTGGTGTAATGAAAGCCTACCTGGAGTGCAGATTCAGATGAATTCCAGATTGGCAGTGAATGAATGGAACATTCTGTACTGGCGATTCCAATGATTTCTGAAGTCTGATATTGTGGAAAAGAAAATGAAAGGCTGACCAGGTTTGAGTGGATAGACAATTGAACAGCACACTGCGAGTGTGAAAAGGCGGCTGAAAACCAGCATTGGATTACTTGGTCATTCACCAGTGCTGTAATGAAAACCTGCCTGGAGCGGAGAGTCAGATGAATTGCAGAATCGCAGTGAATGAATGGAACAGTCTGTAGTGGAGAGCCCAATGATTTCTGAAGGCTGGTTTGTGTGGAGAGGAAAATGAAGAGCTGACCAATATTGAGTGGATAGCCCATTGAACAGCACTTCTGCGAGTTGAACATGCCTCTGAAAACCAGTATTGAGTTACTTGGACATTCACCAGTGGCGTAACGAAAACCTGCCAGGAGTGGAGGTTCAGAGGAATTCCAGATTCGCAGTGAATGAATGGAACATTCTCTAGTGGTGATTCCAATGATTTCTGAAGGCTGGGTTTTGTGGACACGAAAATGTAGAGCTGAACAGGGTGGAGTGGATAGCCAAATGAACAGCACGTCTCTTAGTATGAACAGGCCACTGAAAACCAGCATTGGCTTACTTGGACATTCACAAGTGGTGTAACGATAACCCGCCGGGAGTTGAGAGTCAGATGAATTTAAGATTCGCAGTGAATGAACGGAACATTCTGTGGAGGAGATACCAATTATTTCTGAAGGTTGGGTTATGAGGACAGGAAAATGTAGAGCTGAATAGGGTTGGGTGGATAGCAAATTGAACAGCACGGCTGAGTGTGTTAGCAGGCGGCTTAAAACCAGCATTGTCTTCCTTGGACATTTACCAGTGGTGTCACGAAAACCTTCCAGGAGTGGAGACTCTGATGAATTCCAGATTCGCGTGATTGAATGGAACATTCTGTAGTGGTGATTGCCAACATTTAGGAATCTGGATAGTCTGGACAGGATATTGAAGAGCTGACCGATATTGAGTGGATAGCCAATGAACAGCACGGTTTCGAGTGTGAACAGACCACTAAGAAGCAGCATTGCATTACTTGGACATTCATCAGTGGTGTAACGAAAGCCTTCCTGGAATGCAGATTCAGAGTATTTCCAGATTCACAGTGAATGAATGGAAATTTCTGTAGTAGAGATTCCAATGATTTCTGAACGCTGGGTTGTGTGGACAGGAAAATGAAGAGCTGACTAGGTTTGACTGGATTGCCAATTGAACAGCAAGGCTGTGAGTGTGAACAGCCGCTGAAAACCAGCATTGGATTACCTGGTCATTCACCAGTGTTGTTAGGAAAATCTGCCTGGTGTGGAGAGTCAGAGGAATTCCAGATTCGCAGGGAACGAATGGAACACTCTGAAGTGGAGATAAGAATGATTTCTGAAGGCTCGGTGTGTGGAAGGAAAATCAAGAGCTAACCAGCGTTCACTGGATAGCCAATTGAACAGCACGGCTGCGAGTGTTAACACGCAGCTGAAACCAGCCTTGGGTTGCTTGGACATTCACCAGTGGTGAAACGAAAACCTGCTGGGAGTGGAGAACAAGATGAATTCAAGATTCGCCTGAATGAATGAAACATTCTGTAGTGTAGATTGCAATGGTTTCTGAGGTTTGTATTGTCTGAACTGGAAAAAGAAGAACTCACCAGTGTTGAGTCGCTAGACCGTGAACAGCACGGGTTCGAGTGTGAATAGACCGCTGAAAACCATCATTGCGTTACTTGAACATTCAGCAGTGGTGCAATGAAAACCTGCCGGGAGTGGAGATTCAGATGAATTCCAGATTCGCAGTGAATGAATGGAACATTCTCTAGTGGTGATTCCAATGATTTCTGAAGGCTGGGTTTTGTGGACACGAAAATGTAGAGCTGAACAGGGTGGAATGGATAGCCAAATGAACAGCACGTCTCGTAGTAAGAACAGGCCACTGAAAACCAGCTTTGGCTTAATTGGACATTCACAAGTGGTGTAACGAAAACCTGACGGGAGTTGAGAATTAGATGAATTTCAGATTTGCCGTCAATGAATGGAACATTCTGTGGAGGAGATACCAATTGTTTCTGAAGTTTGGGTTATGTGGACAGGAAAATGGAGCTGAAGAGGGTTGAGTGGATAGCAAATTGAACAGCACGGCTGAGAGTATGAGCAGGCCACTTAAAACCAGCATTGGCTTACTTGGATATTTACCAGTGGTGTCACGAAAACCTGCCGGGAGTGGAGATTCAGATGAATTCCAGATTCGCTGTGAATGAATGGAACATTCTGTAGTGGAGATAACAATGATTTCTCCAGTCTCTGTGGTGTGGACAGGAAAATGTAGAGCTGGCCAGGGTTGAGTGGATAGCCAATTGAACAGCACCACTGCGCTTGTGAAGAAAACACTTAAAACATTGGGTTACTTGGACATTCAACAGTGGTGTAACGAAAACCTGCCGGGAGTGGAGGTTCAGAGGAATTCCAGATTCGCAGTGAATGAATGGAACATTCTCTAGTGGAGATTCCAACGATTTCTGAAGGCTGGGTCGTGTGGAAGGAAAATCAAGAACTAATCAGGATTTAGTGGAAAGCCAATTGTATAGCATGGCTGCGAGTGTGAACATGCAGCTGAAAACCAGCATTGGGTTACTTGGACATTCATCAGTGGTGTAAGGAAAACCTGCATGGAGTGGAGAGTCAGTTGAATTCCACATTCGCAGTGAATGAATGGAACATTCTGTAGAGGAGATTCCAATGATTTCTGAAGCCTGTGTTGTGTGGACAGGAAAATGAAGAGCTGACCAGGCTTGAATCGATAGCCAAGTAAACAGCAGGGCTGCGAATATGAACAGGCCGCTGAAAACCAGCATTGGGTTACTTGGACATTCAACAGTGGTGTAATGAAAACCTGCGTGGAGTTGAGAGTCAGATGAATTCCAGATTCGCAGTGAATGAATGGAACATTCTGTAGTGGAGATAACAAAGATTTCTGAAGGCTGGTAGTGTGGTGGGACAATGAAGAGCTGAACAGGGTGGAGTGAATTGTCAATTAAACAGCACGGCTGCGAGTATGAACAGGCCTCTGAAAACCAGCATTGGCTTACTTGGACATTCACAAGTGGTGTAATGTTAACCAGGCGGGAGTGGAGAATCAGATAAACTCCAGACTCGCAGTGAATGAATGGAACATTCTGTAGTGGAGATTGCAATGATTTCTGAAATCTGGATTGTGGGGACACGAAAATGAAGAGCTGACCAGTGTTGAGTGGATAGCCTGTAAAAAGCCTCGGCTTCGAATGTGAACAGACCACTGAAAACCAGTATTGCATTACTTCGACTTTCAGCAGTGGTGTAACGAAAGCCTGCGTGGAGTGCAGATTCAGATGAATTCCAGATTCCCAGTGAATGAATGGAACATCCTGTAGTGGAGATTACAATGATTTCTGAAGGCTGGGTTGTGTGCACAGGAAAATGAGGAGCAAAACAGGTTGAGTGGATAGCCAATTGAACAGCACGACTGCGAACATGAACAGGCCTCTGAAAACCAGCATTGTTTTACTTGGACATTCACAAGTGGTGTAAGATAAATCTGCAGGTAGTGGAGATTCAGTTGAATTCCAGATTCGCAGTGAATGAATGGAACATTCTGTACTGGAGATTGCCATGATTTCTCAAGTCTGGATTGTTTGGACATGAAAATGAAGAGCTGACCACAGTTGTGTGGATACCCAGTAAAAAGCAGGGCTTAGAGTGTGAACAGACCGCTGAAAACCAGCATTGTGTTACTTGGACATTCATAAGTGGTGTAATGAAAGCCTACCTGGAGTGCAGATTCAGATGAATTCCAGATTGGCAGTGAATGAATGGAACATTCTGTACTGGCGATTCCAATGATTTCTGAAGTCTGATATTGTGGAAAAGAAAATGAAAGGCTGACCAGGTTTGAGTGGATAGACAATTGAACAGCACACTGCGAGTGTGAAAAGGCGGCTGAAAACCAGCATTGGATTACTTGGTCATTCACCAGTGCTGTAATGAAAACCTGCCTGGAGCGGAGAGTCAGATGAATTGCAGAATCGCAGTGAATGAATGGAACAGTCTGTAGTGGAGAGCCCAATGATTTCTGAAGGCTGGTTTGTGTGGAGAGGAAAATGAAGAGCTGACCAATATTGAGTGGATAGCCCATTGAACAGCACTTCTGCGAGTTGAACATGCCTCTGAAAACCAGTATTGAGTTACTTGGACATTCACCAGTGGCGTAACGAAAACCTGCCAGGAGTGGAGGTTCAGAGGAATTCCAGATTCGCAGTGAATGAATGGAACATTCTCTAGTGGTGATTCCAATGATTTCTGAAGGCTGGGTTTTGTGGACACGAAAATGTAGAGCTGAACAGGGTGGAGTGGATAGCCAAATGAACAGCACGTCTCTTAGTATGAACAGGCCACTGAAAACCAGCATTGGCTTACTTGGACATTCACAAGTGGTGTAACGATAACCCGCCGGGAGTTGAGAGTCAGATGAATTTAAGATTCGCAGTGAATGAACGGAACATTCTGTGGAGGAGATACCAATTATTTCTGAAGGTTGGGTTATGAGGACAGGAAAATGTAGAGCTGAATAGGGTTGGGTGGATAGCAAATTGAACAGCTCGGCTGAGTGTGTTAGCAGGCGGCTTAAAACCAGCATTGTCTTCCTTGGACATTTACCAGTGGTGTCACGAAAACCTTCCAGGAGTGGAGACTCTGATGAATTCCAGATTCGCGTGATTGAATGGAACATTCTGTAGTGGTGATTGCCAACATTTAGGAATCTGGATAGTCTGGACAGGATATTGAAGAGCTGACCGATATTGAGTGGATAGCCAATGAACAGCACGGTTTCGAGTGTGAACAGACCACTAAGAAGCAGCATTGCATTACTTGGACATTCATCAGTGGTGTAACGAAAGCCTTCCTGGAATGCAGATTCAGAGTATTTCCAGATTCACAGTGAATGAATGGAAATTTCTGTAGTAGAGATTCCAATGATTTCTGAACGCTGGGTTGTGTGGACAGGAAAATGAAGAGCTGACTAGGTTTGACTGGATTGCCAATTGAACAGCAAGGCTGTGAGTGTGAACAGCCGCTGAAAACCAGCATTGGATTACCTGGTCATTCACCAGTGTTGTTAGGAAAATCTGCCTGGTGTGGAGAGTCAGAGGAATTCCAGATTCGCAGGGAACGAATGGAACATTCTGAAGTGGAGATAAGAATGATTTCTGAAGGCTCGGTGTGTGGACGGAAAATCAAGAGCTAACCAGCGTTCACTGGATAGCCAATTGAACAGCACGGCTGCGAGTGTTAACACGCAGCTGAAACCAGCCTTGGGTTGCTTGGACATTCACCAGTGGTGAAACGAAAACCTGCTGGGAGTGGAGAACAAGATGAATTCAAGATTCGCCTGAATGAATGAAACATTCTGTAGTGTAGATTGCAATGGTTTCTGAGGTTTGTATTGTCTGAACTGGAAAAAGAAGAACTCACCAGTGTTGAGTCGCTAGACCGTGAACAGCACGGGTTCGAGTGTGAATAGACCGCTGAAAACCATCATTGCGTTACTTGAACATTCAGCAGTGGTGCAATGAAAACCTGCCGGGAGTGGAGATTCAGATGAATTCCAGATTCGCAGTGAATGAATGGAACATTCTCTAGTGGTGATTCCAATGATTTCTGAAGGCTGGGTTTTGTGGACACGAAAATGTAGAGCTGAACAGGGTGGAATGGATAGCCAAATGAACAGCACGTCTCGTAGTAAGAACAGGCCACTGAAAACCAGCTTTGGCTTAATTGGACATTCACAAGTGGTGTAACGAAAACCTGACGGGAGTTGAGAATTAGATGAATTTCAGATTTGCCGTCAATGAATGGAACATTCTGTGGAGGAGATACCAATTGTTTCTGAAGTTTGGGTTATGTGGACAGGAAAATGGAGCTGAAGAGGGTTGAGTGGATAGCAAATTGAACAGCACGGCTGAGAGTATGAGCAGGCCACTTAAAACCAGCATTGGCTTACTTGGATATTTACCAGTGGTGTCACGAAAACCTGCCGGGAGTGGAGATTCAGATGAATTCCAGATTCGCTGTGAATGAATGGAACATTCTGTAGTGGAGATAACAATGATTTCTCCAGTCTCTGTGGTGTGGACAGGAAAATGTAGAGCTGGCCAGGGTTGAGTGGATAGCCAATTGAACAGCACCACTGCGCTTGTGAAGAAAACACTTAAAACATTGGGTTACTTGGACATTCAACAGTGGTGTAACGAAAACCTGCCGGGAGTGGAGGTTCAGAGGAATTCCAGATTCGCAGTGAATGAATGGAACATTCTCTAGTGGAGATTCCAACGATTTCTGAAGGCTGGGTCGTGTGGAAGGAAAATCAAGAACTAATCAGGATTTAGTGGAAAGCCAATTGTATAGCATGGCTGCGAGTGTGAACATGCAGCTGAAAACCAGCATTGGGTTACTTGGACATTCATCAGTGGTGTAAGGAAAACCTGCATGGAGTGGAGAGTCAGTTGAATTCCACATTCGCAGTGAATGAATGGAACATTCTGTAGAGGAGATTCCAATGATTTCTGAAGCCTGTGTTGTGTGGACAGGAAAATGAAGAGCTGACCAGGCTTGAATCGATAGCCAAGTAAACAGCAGGGCTGCGAATATGAACAGGCCGCTGAAAACCAGCATTGGGTTACTTGGACATTCAACAGTGGTGTAATGAAAACCTGCGTGGAGTTGAGAGTCAGATGAATTCCAGATTCGCAGTGAATGAATGGAACATTCTGTAGTGGAGATAACAAAAATTTCTGAAGGCTGGTAGTGTGGTGGGACAATGAAGAGCTGAACAGGGTGGAGTGAATTGTCAATTAAACAGCACGGCTGCGAGTATGAACAGGCCTCTGAAAACCAGCATTGGCTTACTTGGACATTCACAAGTGGTGTAATGTTAACCAGGCGGGAGTGGAGAATCAGATAAACTCCAGACTCGCAGTGAATGAATGGAACATTCTGTAGTGGAGATTGCAATGATTTCTGAAATCTGGATTGTGGGGACACGAAAATGAAGAGCTGACCAGTGTTGAGTGGATAGCCTGTAAAAAGCCTCGGCTTCGAATGTGAACAGACCACTGAAAACCAGTATTGCATTACTTCGACTTTCAGCAGTGGTGTAACGAAAGCCTGCGTGGAGTGCAGATTCAGATGAATTCCAGATTCCCAGTGAATGAATGGAACATCCTGTAGTGGAGATTACAATGATTTCTGAAGGCTGGGTTGTGTGCACAGGAAAATGAGGAGCAAAACAGGTTGAGTGGATAGCCAATTGAACAGCACGACTGCGAACATGAACAGGCCTCTGAAAACCAGCATTGTTTTACTTGGACATTCACAAGTGGTGTAAGATAAATCTGCAGGTAGTGGAGATTCAGTTGAATTCCAGATTCGCAGTGAATGAATGGAACATTCTGTACTGGAGATTGCAATGATTTCTCAAGTCTGGATTGTTTGGACATGAAAATGAAGAGCTGACCACAGTTGTGTGGATACCCAGTAAAAAGCAGGGCTTAGAGTGTGAACAGACCGCTGAAAACCAGCATTGTGTTACTTGGACATTCATAAGTGGTGTAATGAAAGCCTACCTGGAGTGCAGATTCAGATGAATTCCAGATTGGCAGTGAATGAATGGAACATTCTGTACTGGCGATTCCAATGATTTCTGAAGTCTGATATTGTGGAAAAGAAAATGAAAGGCTGACCAGGTTTGAGTGGATAGACAATTGAACAGCACACTGCGAGTGTGAAAAGGCGGCTGAAAACCAGCATTGGATTACTTGGTCATTCACCAGTGCTGTAATGAAAACCTGCCTGGAGCGGAGAGTCAGATGAATTGCAGAATCGCAGTGAATGAATGGAACAGTCTGTAGTGGAGAGCCCAATGATTTCTGAAGGCTGGTTTGTGTGGAGAGGAAAATGAAGAGCTGACCAATATTGAGTGGATAGCCCATTGAACAGCACTTCTGCGAGTTGAACATGCCTCTGAAAACCAGTATTGAGTTACTTGGACATTCACCAGTGGCGTAACGAAAACCTGCCAGGAGTGGAGGTTCAGAGGAATTCCAGATTCGCAGTGAATGAATGGAACATTCTCTAGTGGTGATTCCAATGATTTCTGAAGGCTGGGTTTTGTGGACACGAAAATGTAGAGCTGAACAGGGTGGAGTGGATAGCCAAATGAACAGCACGTCTCTTAGTATGAACAGGCCACTGAAAACCAGCATTGGCTTACTTGGACATTCACAAGTGGTGTAACGATAACCCGCCGGGAGTTGAGAGTCAGATGAATTTAAGATTCGCAGTGAATGAACGGAACATTCTGTGGAGGAGATACCAATTATTTCTGAAGGTTGGGTTATGAGGACAGGAAAATGTAGAGCTGAATAGGGTTGGGTGGATAGCAAATTGAACAGCACGGCTGAGTGTGTTAGCAGGCGGCTTAAAACCAGCATTGTCTTCCTTGGACATTTACCAGTGGTGTCACGAAAACCTTCCAGGAGTGGAGACTCTGATGAATTCCAGATTCGCGTGATTGAATGGAACATTCTGTAGTGGTGATTGCCAACATTTAGGAATCTGGATAGTCTGGACAGGATATTGAAGAGCTGACCGATATTGAGTGGATAGCCAATGAACAGCACGGTTTCGAGTGTGAACAGACCACTAAGAAGCAGCATTGCATTACTTGGACATTCATCAGTGGTGTAACGAAAGCCTTCCTGGAATGCAGATTCAGAGTATTTCCAGATTCACAGTGAATGAATGGAAATTTCTGTAGTAGAGATTCCAATGATTTCTGAACGCTGGGTTGTGTGGACAGGAAAATGAAGAGCTGACTAGGTTTGACTGGATTGCCAATTGAACAGCAAGGCTGTGAGTGTGAACAGCCGCTGAAAACCAGCATTGGATTACCTGGTCATTCACCAGTGTTGTTAGGAAAATCTGCCTGGTGTGGAGAGTCAGAGGAATTCCAGATTCGCAGGGAACGAATGGAACACTCTGAAGTGGAGATAAGAATGATTTCTGAAGGCTCGGTGTGTGGAAGGAAAATCAAGAGCTAACCAGCGTTCACTGGATAGCCAATTGAACAGCACGGCTGCGAGTGTTAACACGCAGCTGAAACCAGCCTTGGGTTGCTTGGACATTCACCAGTGGTGAAACGAAAACCTGCTGGGAGTGGAGAACAAGATGAATTCAAGATTCGCCTGAATGAATGAAACATTCTGTAGTGTAGATTGCAATGGTTTCTGAGGTTTGTATTGTCTGAACTGGAAAAAGAAGAACTCACCAGTGTTGAGTCGCTAGACCGTGAACAGCACGGGTTCGAGTGTGAATAGACCGCTGAAAACCATCATTGCGTTACTTGAACATTCAGCAGTGGTGCAATGAAAACCTGCCGGGAGTGGAGATTCAGATGAATTCCAGATTCGCAGTGAATGAATGGAACATTCTCTAGTGGTGATTCCAATGATTTCTGAAGGCTGGGTTTTGTGGACACGAAAATGTAGAGCTGAACAGGGTGGAATGGATAGCCAAATGAACAGCACGTCTCGTAGTAAGAACAGGCCACTGAAAACCAGCTTTGGCTTAATTGGACATTCACAAGTGGTGTAACGAAAACCTGACGGGAGTTGAGAATTAGATGAATTTCAGATTTGCCGTCAATGAATGGAACATTCTGTGGAGGAGATACCAATTGTTTCTGAAGTTTGGGTTATGTGGACAGGAAAATGGAGCTGAAGAGGGTTGAGTGGATAGCAAATTGAACAGCACGGCTGAGAGTATGAGCAGGCCACTTAAAACCAGCATTGGCTTACTTGGATATTTACCAGTGGTGTCACGAAAACCTGCCGGGAGTGGAGATTCAGATGAATTCCAGATTCGCTGTGAATGAATGGAACATTCTGTAGTGGAGATAACAATGATTTCTCCAGTCTCTGTGGTGTGGACAGGAAAATGTAGAGCTGGCCAGGGTTGAGTGGATAGCCAATTGAACAGCACCACTGCGCTTGTGAAGAAAACACTTAAAACATTGGGTTACTTGGACATTCAACAGTGGTGTAACGAAAACCTGCCGGGAGTGGAGGTTCAGAGGAATTCCAGATTCGCAGTGAATGAATGGAACATTCTCTAGTGGAGATTCCAACGATTTCTGAAGGCTGGGTCGTGTGGAAGGAAAATCAAGAACTAATCAGGATTTAGTGGAAAGCCAATTGTATAGCATGGCTGCGAGTGTGAACATGCAGCTGAAAACCAGCATTGGGTTACTTGGACATTCATCAGTGGTGTAAGGAAAACCTGCATGGAGTGGAGAGTCAGTTGAATTCCACATTCGCAGTGAATGAATGGAACATTCTGTAGAGGAGATTCCAATGATTTCTGAAGCCTGTGTTGTGTGGACAGGAAAATGAAGAGCTGACCAGGCTTGAATCGATAGCCAAGTAAACAGCAGGGCTGCGAATATGAACAGGCCGCTGAAAACCAGCATTGGGTTACTTGGACATTCAACAGTGGTGTAATGAAAACCTGCGTGGAGTTGAGAGTCAGATGAATTCCAGATTCGCAGTGAATGAATGGAACATTCTGTAGTGGAGATAACAAAGATTTCTGAAGGCTGGTAGTGTGGTGGGACAATGAAGAGCTGAACAGGGTGGAGTGAATTGTCAATTAAACAGCACGGCTGCGAGTATGAACAGGCCTCTGAAAACCAGCATTGGCTTACTTGGACATTCACAAGTGGTGTAATGTTAACCAGGCGGGAGTGGAGAATCAGATAAACTCCAGACTCGCAGTGAATGAATGGAACATTCTGTAGTGGAGATTGCAATGATTTCTGAAATCTGGATTGTGGGGACACGAAAATGAAGAGCTGACCAGTGTTGAGTGGATAGCCTGTAAAAAGCCTCGGCTTCGAATGTGAACAGACCACTGAAAACCAGTATTGCATTACTTCGACTTTCAGCAGTGGTGTAACGAAAGCCTGCGTGGAGTGCAGATTCAGATGAATTCCAGATTCCCAGTGAATGAATGGAACATCCTGTAGTGGAGATTACAATGATTTCTGAAGGCTGGGTTGTGTGCACAGGAAAATGAGGAGCAAAACAGGTTGAGTGGATAGCCAATTGAACAGCACGACTGCGAACATGAACAGGCCTCTGAAAACCAGCATTGTTTTACTTGGACATTCACAAGTGGTGTAAGATAAATCTGCAGGTAGTGGAGATTCAGTTGAATTCCAGATTCGCAGTGAATGAATGGAACATTCTGTACTGGAGATTGCCATGATTTCTCAAGTCTGGATTGTTTGGACATGAAAATGAAGAGCTGACCACAGTTGTGTGGATACCCAGTAAAAAGCAGGGCTTAGAGTGTGAACAGACCGCTGAAAACCAGCATTGTGTTACTTGGACATTCATAAGTGGTGTAATGAAAGCCTACCTGGAGTGCAGATTCAGATGAATTCCAGATTGGCAGTGAATGAATGGAACATTCTGTACTGGCGATTCCAATGATTTCTGAAGTCTGATATTGTGGAAAAGAAAATGAAAGGCTGACCAGGTTTGAGTGGATAGACAATTGAACAGCACACTGCGAGTGTGAAAAGGCGGCTGAAAACCAGCATTGGATTACTTGGTCATTCACCAGTGCGGTAATGAAAACCTGCCTGGAGCGGAGAGTCAGATGAATTGCAGAATCGCAGTGAATGAATGGAACAGTCTGTAGTGGAGAGCCCAATGATTTCTGAAGGCTGGTTTGTGTGGAGAGGAAAATGAAGAGCTGACCAATATTGAGTGGATAGCCCATTGAACAGCACTTCTGCGAGTTGAACATGCCTCTGAAAACCAGTATTGAGTTACTTGGACATTCACCAGTGGCGTAACGAAAACCTGCCAGGAGTGGAGGTTCAGAGGAATTCCAGATTCGCAGTGAATGAATGGAACATTCTCTAGTGGTGATTCCAATGATTTCTGAAGGCTGGGTTTTGTGGACACGAAAATGTAGAGCTGAACAGGGTGGAGTGGATAGCCAAATGAACAGCACGTCTCTTAGTATGAACAGGCCACTGAAAACCAGCATTGGCTTACTTGGACATTCACAAGTGGTGTAACGATAACCCGCCGGGAGTTGAGAGTCAGATGAATTTAAGATTCGCAGTGAATGAACGGAACATTCTGTGGAGGAGATACCAATTATTTCTGAAGGTTGGGTTATGAGGACAGGAAAATGTAGAGCTGAATAGGGTTGGGTGGATAGCAAATTGAACAGCACGGCTGAGTGTGTTAGCAGGCGGCTTAAAACCAGCATTGTCTTCCTTGGACATTTACCAGTGGTGTCACGAAAACCTTCCAGGAGTGGAGACTCTGATGAATTCCAGATTCGCGTGATTGAATGGAACATTCTGTAGTGGTGATTGCCAACATTTAGGAATCTGGATAGTCTGGACAGGATATTGAAGAGCTGACCGATATTGAGTGGATAGCCAATGAACAGCACGGTTTCGAGTGTGAACAGACCACTAAGAAGCAGCATTGCATTACTTGGACATTCATCAGTGGTGTAACGAAAGCCTTCCTGGAATGCAGATTCAGAGTATTTCCAGATTCACAGTGAATGAATGGAAATTTCTGTAGTAGAGATTCCAATGATTTCTGAACGCTGGGTTGTGTGGACAGGAAAATGAAGAGCTGACTAGGTTTGACTGGATTGCCAATTGAACAGCAAGGCTGTGAGTGTGAACAGCCGCTGAAAACCAGCATTGGATTACCTGGTCATTCACCAGTGTTGTTAGGAAAATCTGCCTGGTGTGGAGAGTCAGAGGAATTCCAGATTCGCAGGGAACGAATGGAACATTCTGAAGTGGAGATAAGAATGATTTCTGAAGGCTCGGTGTGTGGACGGAAAATCAAGAGCTAACCAGCGTTCACTGGATAGCCAATTGAACAGCACGGCTGCGAGTGTTAACACGCAGCTGAAACCAGCCTTGGGTTGCTTGGACATTCACCAGTGGTGAAACGAAAACCTGCTGGGAGTGGAGAACAAGATGAATTCAAGATTCGCCTGAATGAATGAAACATTCTGTAGTGTAGATTGCAATGGTTTCTGAGGTTTGTATTGTCTGAACTGGAAAAAGAAGAACTCACCAGTGTTGAGTCGCTAGACCGTGAACAGCACGGGTTCGAGTGTGAATAGACCGCTGAAAACCATCATTGCGTTACTTGAACATTCAGCAGTGGTGCAATGAAAACCTGCCGGGAGTGGAGATTCAGATGAATTCCAGATTCGCAGTGAATGAATGGAACATTCTCTAGTGGTGATTCCAATGATTTCTGAAGGCTGGGTTTTGTGGACACGAAAATGTAGAGCTGAACAGGGTGGAATGGATAGCCAAATGAACAGCACGTCTCGTAGTAAGAACAGGCCACTGAAAACCAGCTTTGGCTTAATTGGACATTCACAAGTGGTGTAACGAAAACCTGACGGGAGTTGAGAATTAGATGAATTTCAGATTTGCCGTCAATGAATGGAACATTCTGTGGAGGAGATACCAATTGTTTCTGAAGTTTGGGTTATGTGGACAGGAAAATGGAGCTGAAGAGGGTTGAGTGGATAGCAAATTGAACAGCACGGCTGAGAGTATGAGCAGGCCACTTAAAACCAGCATTGGCTTACTTGGATATTTACCAGTGGTGTCACGAAAACCTGCCGGGAGTGGAGATTCAGATGAATTCCAGATTCGCTGTGAATGAATGGAACATTCTGTAGTGGAGATAACAATGATTTCTCCAGTCTCTGTGGTGTGGACAGGAAAATGTAGAGCTGGCCAGGGTTGAGTGGATAGCCAATTGAACAGCACCACTGCGCTTGTGAAGAAAACACTTAAAACATTGGGTTACTTGGACATTCAACAGTGGTGTAACGAAAACCTGCCGGGAGTGGAGGTTCAGAGGAATTCCAGATTCGCAGTGAATGAATGGAACATTCTCTAGTGGAGATTCCAACGATTTCTGAAGGCTGGGTCGTGTGGAAGGAAAATCAAGAACTAATCAGGATTTAGTGGAAAGCCAATTGTATAGCATGGCTGCGAGTGTGAACATGCAGCTGAAAACCAGCATTGGGTTACTTGGACATTCATCAGTGGTGTAAGGAAAACCTGCATGGAGTGGAGAGTCAGTTGAATTCCACATTCGCAGTGAATGAATGGAACATTCTGTAGAGGAGATTCCAATGATTTCTGAAGCCTGTGTTGTGTGGACAGGAAAATGAAGAGCTGACCAGGCTTGAATCGATAGCCAAGTAAACAGCAGGGCTGCGAATATGAACAGGCCGCTGAAAACCAGCATTGGGTTACTTGGACATTCAACAGTGGTGTAATGAAAACCTGCGTGGAGTTGAGAGTCAGATGAATTCCAGATTCGCAGTGAATGAATGGAACATTCTGTAGTGGAGATAACAAAGATTTCTGAAGGCTGGTAGTGTGGTGGGACAATGAAGAGCTGAACAGGGTGGAGTGAATTGTCAATTAAACAGCACGGCTGCGAGTATGAACGGGCCTCTGAAAACCAGCATTGGCTTACTTGGACATTCACAAGTGGTGTAATGTTAACCAGGCGGGAGTGGAGAATCAGATAAACTCCAGACTCGCAGTGAATGAATGGAACATTCTGTAGTGGAGATTGCAATGATTTCTGAAATCTGGATTGTGGGGACACGAAAATGAAGAGCTGACCAGTGTTGAGTGGATAGCCTGTAAAAAGCCTCGGCTTCGAATGTGAACAGACCACTGAAAACCAGTATTGCATTACTTCGACTTTCAGCAGTGGTGTAACGAAAGCCTGCGTGGAGTGCAGATTCAGATGAATTCCAGATTCCCAGTGAATGAATGGAACATCCTGTAGTGGAGATTACAATGATTTCTGAAGGCTGGGTTGTGTGCACAGGAAAATGAGGAGCAAAACAGGTTGAGTGGATAGCCAATTGAACAGCACGACTGCGAACATGAACAGGCCTCTGAAAACCAGCATTGTTTTACTTGGACATTCACAAGTGGTGTAAGATAAATCTGCAGGTAGTGGAGATTCAGTTGAATTCCAGATTCGCAGTGAATGAATGGAACATTCTGTACTGGAGATTGCCATGATTTCTCAAGTCTGGATTGTTTGGACATGAAAATGAAGAGCTGACCACAGTTGTGTGGATACCCAGTAAAAAGCAGGGCTTAGAGTGTGAACAGACCGCTGAAAACCAGCATTGTGTTACTTGGACATTCATAAGTGGTGTAATGAAAGCCTACCTGGAGTGCAGATTCAGATGAATTCCAGATTGGCAGTGAATGAATGGAACATTCTGTACTGGCGATTCCAATGATTTCTGAAGTCTGATATTGTGGAAAAGAAAATGAAAGGCTGACCAGGTTTGAGTGGATAGACAATTGAACAGCACACTGCGAGTGTGAAAAGGCGGCTGAAAACCAGCATTGGATTACTTGGTCATTCACCAGTGCTGTAATGAAAACCTGCCTGGAGCGGAGAGTCAGATGAATTGCAGAATCGCAGTGAATGAATGGAACAGTCTGTAGTGGAGAGCCCAATGATTTCTGAAGGCTGGTTTGTGTGGAGAGGAAAATGAAGAGCTGACCAATATTGAGTGGATAGCCCATTGAACAGCACTTCTGCGAGTTGAACATGCCTCTGAAAACCAGTATTGAGTTACTTGGACATTCACCAGTGGCGTAACGAAAACCTGCCAGGAGTGGAGGTTCAGAGGAATTCCAGATTCGCAGTGAATGAATGGAACATTCTCTAGTGGTGATTCCAATGATTTCTGAAGGCTGGGTTTTGTGGACACGAAAATGTAGAGCTGAACAGGGTGGAGTGGATAGCCAAATGAACAGCACGTCTCTTAGTATGAACAGGCCACTGAAAACCAGCATTGGCTTACTTGGACATTCACAAGTGGTGTAACGATAACCCGCCGGGAGTTGAGAGTCAGATGAATTTAAGATTCGCAGTGAATGAACGGAACATTCTGTGGAGGAGATACCAATTATTTCTGAAGGTTGGGTTATGAGGACAGGAAAATGTAGAGCTGAATAGGGTTGGGTGGATAGCAAATTGAACAGCACGGCTGAGTGTGTTAGCAGGCGGCTTAAAACCAGCATTGTCTTCCTTGGACATTTACCAGTGGTGTCACGAAAACCTTCCAGGAGTGGAGACTCTGATGAATTCCAGATTCGCGTGATTGAATGGAACATTCTGTAGTGGTGATTGCCAACATTTAGGAATCTGGATAGTCTGGACAGGATATTGAAGAGCTGACCGATATTGAGTGGATAGCCAATGAACAGCACGGTTTCGAGTGTGAACAGACCACTAAGAAGCAGCATTGCATTACTTGGACATTCATCAGTGGTGTAACGAAAGCCTTCCTGGAATGCAGATTCAGAGTATTTCCAGATTCACAGTGAATGAATGGAAATTTCTGTAGTAGAGATTCCAATGATTTCTGAACGCTGGGTTGTGTGGACAGGAAAATGAAGAGCTGACTAGGTTTGACTGGATTGCCAATTGAACAGCAAGGCTGTGAGTGTGAACAGCCGCTGAAAACCAGCATTGGATTACCTGGTCATTCACCAGTGTTGTTAGGAAAATCTGCCTGGTGTGGAGAGTCAGAGGAATTCCAGATTCGCAGGGAACGAATGGAACATTCTGAAGTGGAGATAAGAATGATTTCTGAAGGCTCGGTGTGTGGACGGAAAATCAAGAGCTAACCAGCGTTCACTGGATAGCCAATTGAACAGCACGGCTGCGAGTGTTAACACGCAGCTGAAACCAGCCTTGGGTTGCTTGGACATTCACCAGTGGTGAAACGAAAACCTGCTGGGAGTGGAGAACAAGATGAATTCAAGATTCGCCTGAATGAATGAAACATTCTGTAGTGTAGATTGCAATGGTTTCTGAGGTTTGTATTGTCTGAACTGGAAAAAGAAGAACTCACCAGTGTTGAGTCGCTAGACCGTGAACAGCACGGGTTCGAGTGTGAATAGACCGCTGAAAACCATCATTGCGTTACTTGAACATTCAGCAGTGGTGCAATGAAAACCTGCCGGGAGTGGAGATTCAGATGAATTCCAGATTCGCAGTGAATGAATGGAACATTCTCTAGTGGTGATTCCAATGATTTCTGAAGGCTGGGTTTTGTGGACACGAAAATGTAGAGCTGAACAGGGTGGAATGGATAGCCAAATGAACAGCACGTCTCGTAGTAAGAACAGGCCACTGAAAACCAGCTTTGGCTTAATTGGACATTCACAAGTGGTGTAACGAAAACCTGACGGGAGTTGAGAATTAGATGAATTTCAGATTTGCCGTCAATGAATGGAACATTCTGTGGAGGAGATACCAATTGTTTCTGAAGTTTGGGTTATGTGGACAGGAAAATGGAGCTGAAGAGGGTTGAGTGGATAGCAAATTGAACAGCACGGCTGAGAGTATGAGCAGGCCACTTAAAACCAGCATTGGCTTACTTGGATATTTACCAGTGGTGTCACGAAAACCTGCCGGGAGTGGAGATTCAGATGAATTCCAGATTCGCTGTGAATGAATGGAACATTCTGTAGTGGAGATAACAATGATTTCTCCAGTCTCTGTGGTGTGGACAGGAAAATGTAGAGCTGGCCAGGGTTGAGTGGATAGCCAATTGAACAGCACCACTGCGCTTGTGAAGAAAACACTTAAAACATTGGGTTACTTGGACATTCAACAGTGGTGTAACGAAAACCTGCCGGGAGTGGAGGTTCAGAGGAATTCCAGATTCGCAGTGAATGAATGGAACATTCTCTAGTGGAGATTCCAACGATTTCTGAAGGCTGGGTCGTGTGGAAGGAAAATCAAGAACTAATCAGGATTTAGTGGAAAGCCAATTGTATAGCATGGCTGCGAGTGTGAACATGCAGCTGAAAACCAGCATTGGGTTACTTGGACATTCATCAGTGGTGTAAGGAAAACCTGCATGGAGTGGAGAGTCAGTTGAATTCCACATTCGCAGTGAATGAGTGGAACATTCTGTAGAGGAGATTCCAATGATTTCTGAAGCCTGTGTTGTGTGGACAGGAAAATGAAGAGCTGACCAGGCTTGAATCGATAGCCAAGTAAACAGCAGGGCTGCGAATATGAACAGGCCGCTGAAAACCAGCATTGGGTTACTTGGACATTCAACAGTGGTGTAATGAAAACCTGCGTGGAGTTGAGAGTCAGATGAATTCCAGATTCGCAGTGAATGAATGGAACATTCTGTAGTGGAGATAACAAAGATTTCTGAAGGCTGGTAGTGTGGTGGGACAATGAAGAGCTGAACAGGGTGGAGTGAATTGTCAATTAAACAGCACGGCTGCGAGTATGAACAGGCCTCTGAAAACCAGCATTGGCTTACTTGGACATTCACAAGTGGTGTAATGTTAACCAGGCGGGAGTGGAGAATCAGATAAACTCCAGACTCGCAGTGAATGAATGGAACATTCTGTAGTGGAGATTGCAATGATTTCTGAAATCTGGATTGTGGGGACACGAAAATGAAGAGCTGACCAGTGTTGAGTGGATAGCCTGTAAAAAGCCTCGGCTTCGAATGTGAACAGACCACTGAAAACCAGTATTGCATTACTTCGACTTTCAGCAGTGGTGTAACGAAAGCCTGCGTGGAGTGCAGATTCAGATGAATTCCAGATTCCCAGTGAATGAATGGAACATCCTGTAGTGGAGATTACAATGATTTCTGAAGGCTGGGTTGTGTGCACAGGAAAATGAGGAGCAAAACAGGTTGAGTGGATAGCCAATTGAACAGCACGACTGCGAACATGAACAGGCCTCTGAAAACCAGCATTGTTTTACTTGGACATTCACAAGTGGTGTAAGATAAATCTGCAGGTAGTGGAGATTCAGTTGAATTCCAGATTCGCAGTGAATGAATGGAACATTCTGTACTGGAGATTGCCATGATTTCTCAAGTCTGGATTGTTTGGACATGAAAATGAAGAGCTGACCACAGTTGTGTGGATACCCAGTAAAAAGCAGGGCTTAGAGTGTGAACAGACCGCTGAAAACCAGCATTGTGTTACTTGGACATTCATAAGTGGTGTAATGAAAGCCTACCTGGAGTGCAGATTCAGATGAATTCCAGATTGGCAGTGAATGAATGGAACATTCTGTACTGGCGATTCCAATGATTTCTGAAGTCTGATATTGTGGAAAAGAAAATGAAAGGCTGACCAGGTTTGAGTGGATAGACAATTGAACAGCACACTGCGAGTGTGAAAAGGCGGCTGAAAACCAGCATTGGATTACTTGGTCATTCACCAGTGCTGTAATGAAAACCTGCCTGGAGCGGAGAGTCAGATGAATTGCAGAATCGCAGTGAATGAATGGAACAGTCTGTAGTGGAGAGCCCAATGATTTCTGAAGGCTGGTTTGTGTGGAGAGGAAAATGAAGAGCTGACCAATATTGAGTGGATAGCCCATTGAACAGCACTTCTGCGAGTTGAACATGCCTCTGAAAACCAGTATTGAGTTACTTGGACATTCACCAGTGGCGTAACGAAAACCTGCCAGGAGTGGAGGTTCAGAGGAATTCCAGATTCGCAGTGAATGAATGGAACATTCTCTAGTGGTGATTCCAATGATTTCTGAAGGCTGGGTTTTGTGGACACGAGAATGTAGAGCTGAACAGGGTGGAGTGGATAGCCAAATGAACAGCACGTCTCTTAGTATGAACAGGCCACTGAAAACCAGCATTGGCTTACTTGGACATTCACAAGTGGTGTAACGATAACCCGCCGGGAGTTGAGAGTCAGATGAATTTAAGATTCGCAGTGAATGAACGGAACATTCTGTGGAGGAGATACCAATTATTTCTGAAGGTTGGGTTATGAGGACAGGAAAATGTAGAGCTGAATAGGGTTGGGTGGATAGCAAATTGAACAGCACGGCTGAGTGTGTTAGCAGGCGGCTTAAAACCAGCATTGTCTTCCTTGGACATTTACCAGTGGTGTCACGAAAACCTTCCAGGAGTGGAGACTCTGATGAATTCCAGATTCGCGTGATTGAATGGAACATTCTGTAGTGGTGATTGCCAACATTTAGGAATCTGGATAGTCTGGACAGGATATTGAAGAGCTGACCGATATTGAGTGGATAGCCAATGAACAGCACGGTTTCGAGTGTGAACAGACCACTAAGAAGCAGCATTGCATTACTTGGACATTCATCAGTGGTGTAACGAAAGCCTTCCTGGAATGCAGATTCAGAGTATTTCCAGATTCACAGTGAATGAATGGAAATTTCTGTAGTAGAGATTCCAATGATTTCTGAACGCTGGGTTGTGTGGACAGGAAAATGAAGAGCTGACTAGGTTTGACTGGATTGCCAATTGAACAGCAAGGCTGTGAGTGTGAACAGCCGCTGAAAACCAGCATTGGATTACCTGGTCATTCACCAGTGTTGTTAGGAAAATCTGCCTGGTGTGGAGAGTCAGAGGAATTCCAGATTCGCAGGGAACGAATGGAACATTCTGAAGTGGAGATAAGAATGATTTCTGAAGGCTCGGTGTGTGGACGGAAAATCAAGAGCTAACCAGCGTTCACTGGATAGCCAATTGAACAGCACGGCTGCGAGTGTTAACACGCAGCTGAAACCAGCCTTGGGTTGCTTGGACATTCACCAGTGGTGAAACGAAAACCTGCTGGGAGTGGAGAACAAGATGAATTCAAGATTCGCCTGAATGAATGAAACATTCTGTAGTGTAGATTGCAATGGTTTCTGAGGTTTGTATTGTCTGAACTGGAAAAAGAAGAACTCACCAGTGTTGAGTCGCTAGACCGTGAACAGCACGGGTTCGAGTGTGAATAGACCGCTGAAAACCATCATTGCGTTACTTGAACATTCAGCAGTGGTGCAATGAAAACCTGCCGGGAGTGGAGATTCAGATGAATTCCAGATTCGCAGTGAATGAATGGAACATTCTCTAGTGGTGATTCCAATGATTTCTGAAGGCTGGGTTTTGTGGACACGAAAATGTAGAGCTGAACAGGGTGGAATGGATAGCCAAATGAACAGCACGTCTCGTAGTAAGAACAGGCCACTGAAAACCAGCTTTGGCTTAATTGGACATTCACAAGTGGTGTAACGAAAACCTGACGGGAGTTGAGAATTAGATGAATTTCAGATTTGCCGTCAATGAATGGAACATTCTGTGGAGGAGATACCAATTGTTTCTGAAGTTTGGGTTATGTGGACAGGAAAATGGAGCTGAAGAGGGTTGAGTGGATAGCAAATTGAACAGCACGGCTGAGAGTATGAGCAGGCCACTTAAAACCAGCATTGGCTTACTTGGATATTTACCAGTGGTGTCACGAAAACCTGCCGGGAGTGGAGATTCAGATGAATTCCAGATTCGCTGTGAATGAATGGAACATTCTGTAGTGGAGATAACAATGATTTCTCCAGTCTCTGTGGTGTGGACAGGAAAATGTAGAGCTGGCCAGGGTTGAGTGGATAGCCAATTGAACAGCACCACTGCGCTTGTGAAGAAAACACTTAAAACATTGGGTTACTTGGACATTCAACAGTGGTGTAACGAAAACCTGCCGGGAGTGGAGGTTCAGAGGAATTCCAGATTCGCAGTGAATGAATGGAACATTCTCTAGTGGAGATTCCAACGATTTCTGAAGGCTGGGTCGTGTGGAAGGAAAATCAAGAACTAATCAGGATTTAGTGGAAAGCCAATTGTATAGCATGGCTGCGAGTGTGAACATGCAGCTGAAAACCAGCATTGGGTTACTTGGACATTCATCAGTGGTGTAAGGAAAACCTGCATGGAGTGGAGAGTCAGTTGAATTCCACATTCGCAGTGAATGAATGGAACATTCTGTAGAGGAGATTCCAATGATTTCTGAAGCCTGTGTTGTGTGGACAGGAAAATGAAGAGCTGACCAGGCTTGAATCGATAGCCAAGTAAACAGCAGGGCTGCGAATATGAACAGGCCGCTGAAAACCAGCATTGGGTTACTTGGACATTCAACAGTGGTGTAATGAAAACCTGCGTGGAGTTGAGAGTCAGATGAATTCCAGATTCGCAGTGAATGAATGGAACATTCTGTAGTGGAGATAACAAAGATTTCTGAAGGCTGGTAGTGTGGTGGGACAATGAAGAGCTGAACAGGGTGGAGTGAATTGTCAATTAAACAGCACGGCTGCGAGTATGAACGGGCCTCTGAAAACCAGCATTGGCTTACTTGGACATTCACAAGTGGTGTAATGTTAACCAGGCGGGAGTGGAGAATCAGATAAACTCCAGACTCGCAGTGAATGAATGGAACATTCTGTAGTGGAGATTGCAATGATTTCTGAAATCTGGATTGTGGGGACACGAAAATGAAGAGCTGACCAGTGTTGAGTGGATAGCCTGTAAAAAGCCTCGGCTTCGAATGTGAACAGACCACTGAAAACCAGTATTGCATTACGTCGACTTTCAGCAGTGGTGTAACGAAAGCCTGCGTGGAGTGCAGATTCAGATGAATTCCAGATTCCCAGTGAATGAATGGAACATCCTGTAGTGGAGATTACAATGATTTCTGAAGGCTGGGTTGTGTGCACAGGAAAATGAGGAGCAAAACAGGTTGAGTGGATAGCCAATTGAACAGCACGACTGCGAACATGAACAGGCCTCTGAAAACCAGCATTGTTTTACTTGGACATTCACAAGTGGTGTAAGATAAATCTGCAGGTAGTGGAGATTCAGTTGAATTCCAGATTCGCAGTGAATGAATGGAACATTCTGTACTGGAGATTGCCATGATTTCTCAAGTCTGGATTGTTTGGACATGAAAATGAAGAGCTGACCACAGTTGTGTGGATACCCAGTAAAAAGCAGGGCTTAGAGTGTGAACAGACCGCTGAAAACCAGCATTGTGTTACTTGGACATTCATAAGTGGTGTAATGAAAGCCTACCTGGAGTGCAGATTCAGATGAATTCCAGATTGGCAGTGAATGAATGGAACATTCTGTACTGGCGATTCCAATGATTTCTGAAGTCTGATATTGTGGAAAAGAAAATGAAAGGCTGACCAGGTTTGAGTGGATAGACAATTGAACAGCACACTGCGAGTGTGAAAAGGCGGCTGAAAACCAGCATTGGATTACTTGGTCATTCACCAGTGCTGTAATGAAAACCTGCCTGGAGCGGAGAGTCAGATGAATTGCAGAATCGCAGTGAATGAATGGAACAGTCTGTAGTGGAGAGCCCAATGATTTCTGAAGGCTGGTTTGTGTGGAGAGGAAAATGAAGAGCTGACCAATATTGAGTGGATAGCCCATTGAACAGCACTTCTGCGAGTTGAACATGCCTCTGAAAACCAGTATTGAGTTACTTGGACATTCACCAGTGGCGTAACGAAAACCTGCCAGGAGTGGAGGTTCAGAGGAATTCCAGATTCGCAGTGAATGAATGGAACATTCTCTAGTGGTGATTCCAATGATTTCTGAAGGCTGGGTTTTGTGGACACGAGAATGTAGAGCTGAACAGGGTGGAGTGGATAGCCAAATGAACAGCACGTCTCTTAGTATGAACAGGCCACTGAAAACCAGCATTGGCTTACTTGGACATTCACAAGTGGTGTAACGATAACCCGCCGGGAGTTGAGAGTCAGATGAATTTAAGATTCGCAGTGAATGAACGGAACATTCTGTGGAGGAGATACCAATTATTTCTGAAGGTTGGGTTATGAGGACAGGAAAATGTAGAGCTGAATAGGGTTGGGTGGATAGCAAATTGAACAGCACGGCTGAGTGTGTTAGCAGGCGGCTTAAAACCAGCATTGTCTTCCTTGGACATTTACCAGTGGTGTCACGAAAACCTTCCAGGAGTGGAGACTCTGATGAATTCCAGATTCGCGTGATTGAATGGAACATTCTGTAGTGGTGATTGCCAACATTTAGGAATCTGGATAGTCTGGACAGGATATTGAAGAGCTGACCGATATTGAGTGGATAGCCAATGAACAGCACGGTTTCGAGTGTGAACAGACCACTAAGAAGCAGCATTGCATTACTTGGACATTCATCAGTGGTGTAACGAAAGCCTTCCTGGAATGCAGATTCAGAGTATTTCCAGATTCACAGTGAATGAATGGAAATTTCTGTAGTAGAGATTCCAATGATTTCTGAACGCTGGGTTGTGTGGACAGGAAAATGAAGAGCTGACTAGGTTTGACTGGATTGCCAATTGAACAGCAAGGCTGTGAGTGTGAACAGCCGCTGAAAACCAGCATTGGATTACCTGGTCATTCACCAGTGTTGTTAGGAAAATCTGCCTGGTGTGGAGAGTCAGAGGAATTCCAGATTCGCAGGGAACGAATGGAACATTCTGAAGTGGAGATAAGAATGATTTCTGAAGGCTCGGTGTGTGGACGGAAAATCAAGAGCTAACCAGCGTTCACTGGATAGCCAATTGAACAGCACGGCTGCGAGTGTTAACACGCAGCTGAAACCAGCCTTGGGTTGCTTGGACATTCACCAGTGGTGAAACGAAAACCTGCTGGGAGTGGAGAACAAGATGAATTCAAGATTCGCCTGAATGAATGAAACATTCTGTAGTGTAGATTGCAATGGTTTCTGAGGTTTGTATTGTCTGAACTGGAAAAAGAAGAACTCACCAGTGTTGAGTCGCTAGACCGTGAACAGCACGGGTTCGAGTGTGAATAGACCGCTGAAAACCATCATTGCGTTACTTGAACATTCAGCAGTGGTGCAATGAAAACCTGCCGGGAGTGGAGATTCAGATGAATTCCAGATTCGCAGTGAATGAATGGAACATTCTCTAGTGGTGATTCCAATGATTTCTGAAGGCTGGGTTTTGTGGACACGAAAATGTAGAGCTGAACAGGGTGGAATGGATAGCCAAATGAACAGCACGTCTCGTAGTAAGAACAGGCCACTGAAAACCAGCTTTGGCTTAATTGGACATTCACAAGTGGTGTAACGAAAACCTGACGGGAGTTGAGAATTAGATGAATTTCAGATTTGCCGTCAATGAATGGAACATTCTGTGGAGGAGATATCAATTGTTTCTGAAGTTTGGGTTATGTGGACAGGAAAATGGAGCTGAAGAGGGTTGAGTGGATAGCAAATTGAACAGCACGGCTGAGAGTATGAGCAGGCCACTTAAAACCAGCATTGGCTTACTTGGATATTTACCAGTGGTGTCACGAAAACCTGCCGGGAGTGGAGATTCAGATGAATTCCAGATTCGCTGTGAATGAATGGAACATTCTGTAGTGGAGATAACAATGATTTCTCCAGTCTCTGTGGTGTGGACAGGAAAATGTAGAGCTGGCCAGGGTTGAGTGGATAGCCAATTGAACAGCACCACTGCGCTTGTGAAGAAAACACTTAAAACATTGGGTTACTTGGACATTCAACAGTGGTGTAACGAAAACCTGCCGGGAGTGGAGGTTCAGAGGAATTCCAGATTCGCAGTGAATGAATGGAACATTCTCTAGTGGAGATTCCAACGATTTCTGAAGGCTGGGTCGTGTGGAAGGAAAATCAAGAACTAATCAGGATTTAGTGGAAAGCCAATTGTATAGCATGGCTGCGAGTGTGAACATGCAGCTGAAAACCAGCATTGGGTTACTTGGACATTCATCAGTGGTGTAAGGAAAACCTGCATGGAGTGGAGAGTCAGTTGAATTCCACATTCGCAGTGAATGAATGGAACATTCTGTAGAGGAGATTCCAATGATTTCTGAAGCCTGTGTTGTGTGGACAGGAAAATGAAGAGCTGACCAGGCTTGAATCGATAGCCAAGTAAACAGCAGGGCTGCGAATATGAACAGGCCGCTGAAAACCAGCATTGGGTTACTTGGACATTCAACAGTGGTGTAATGAAAACCTGCGTGGAGTTGAGAGTCAGATGAATTCCAGATTCGCAGTGAATGAATGGAACATTCTGTAGTGGAGATAACAAAGATTTCTGAAGGCTGGTAGTGTGGTGGGACAATGAAGAGCTGAACAGGGTGGAGTGAATTGTCAATTAAACAGCACGGCTGCGAGTATGAACGGGCCTCTGAAAACCAGCATTGGCTTACTTGGACATTCACAAGTGGTGTAATGTTAACCAGGCGGGAGTGGAGAATCAGATAAACTCCAGACTCGCAGTGAATGAATGGAACATTCTGTAGTGGAGATTGCAATGATTTCTGAAATCTGGATTGTGGGGACACGAAAATGAAGAGCTGACCAGTGTTGAGTGGATAGCCTGTAAAAAGCCTCGGCTTCGAATGTGAACAGACCACTGAAAACCAGTATTGCATTACGTCGACTTTCAGCAGTGGTGTAACGAAAGCCTGCGTGGAGTGCAGATTCAGATGAATTCCAGATTCCCAGTGAATGAATGGAACATCCTGTAGTGGAGATTACAATGATTTCTGAAGGCTGGGTTGTGTGCACAGGAAAATGAGGAGCAAAACAGGTTGAGTGGATAGCCAATTGAACAGCACGACTGCGAACATGAACAGGCCTCTGAAAACCAGCATTGTTTTACTTGGACATTCACAAGTGGTGTAAGATAAATCTGCAGGTAGTGGAGATTCAGTTGAATTCCAGATTCGCAGTGAATGAATGGAACATTCTGTACTGGAGATTGCAATGATTTCTCAAGTCTGGATTGTTTGGACATGAAAATGAAGAGCTGACCACAGTTGTGTGGATACCCAGTAAAAAGCAGGGCTTAGAGTGTGAACAGACCGCTGAAAACCAGCATTGTGTTACTTGGACATTCATAAGTGGTGTAATGAAAGCCTACCTGGAGTGCAGATTCAGATGAATTCCAGATTGGCAGTGAATGAATGGAACATTCTGTACTGGCGATTCCAATGATTTCTGAAGTCTGATATTGTGGAAAAGAAAATGAAAGGCTGACCAGGTTTGAGTGGATAGACAATTGAACAGCACACTGCGAGTGTGAAAAGGCGGCTGAAAACCAGCATTGGATTACTTGGTCATTCACCAGTGCTGTAATGAAAACCTGCCTGGAGCGGAGAGTCAGATGAATTGCAGAATCGCAGTGAATGAATGGAACAGTCTGTAGTGGAGAGCCCAATGATTTCTGAAGGCTGGTTTGTGTGGAGAGGAAAATGAAGAGCTGACCAATATTGAGTGGATAGCCCATTGAACAGCACTTCTGCGAGTTGAACATGCCTCTGAAAACCAGTATTGAGTTACTTGGACATTCACCAGTGGCGTAACGAAAACCTGCCAGGAGTGGAGGTTCAGAGGAATTCCAGATTCGCAGTGAATGAATGGAACATTCTCTAGTGGTGATTCCAATGATTTCTGAAGGCTGGGTTTTGTGGACACGAGAATGTAGAGCTGAACAGGGTGGAGTGGATAGCCAAATGAACAGCACGTCTCTTAGTATGAACAGGCCACTGAAAACCAGCATTGGCTTACTTGGACATTCACAAGTGGTGTAACGATAACCCGCCGGGAGTTGAGAGTCAGATGAATTTAAGATTCGCAGTGAATGAACGGAACATTCTGTGGAGGAGATACCAATTATTTCTGAAGGTTGGGTTATGAGGACAGGAAAATGTAGAGCTGAATAGGGTTGGGTGGATAGCAAATTGAACAGCACGGCTGAGTGTGTTAGCAGGCGGCTTAAAACCAGCATTGTCTTCCTTGGACATTTACCAGTGGTGTCACGAAAACCTTCCAGGAGTGGAGACTCTGATGAATTCCAGATTCGCGTGATTGAATGGAACATTCTGTAGTGGTGATTGCCAACATTTAGGAATCTGGATAGTCTGGACAGGATATTGAAGAGCTGACCGATATTGAGTGGATAGCCAATGAACAGCACGGTTTCGAGTGTGAACAGACCACTAAGAAGCAGCATTGCATTACTTGGACATTCATCAGTGGTGTAACGAAAGCCTTCCTGGAATGCAGATTCAGAGTATTTCCAGATTCACAGTGAATGAATGGAAATTTCTGTAGTAGAGATTCCAATGATTTCTGAACGCTGGGTTGTGTGGACAGGAAAATGAAGAGCTGACTAGGTTTGACTGGATTGCCAATTGAACAGCAAGGCTGTGAGTGTGAACAGCCGCTGAAAACCAGCATTGGATTACCTGGTCATTCACCAGTGTTGTTAGGAAAATCTGCCTGGTGTGGAGAGTCAGAGGAATTCCAGATTCGCAGGGAACGAATGGAACATTCTGAAGTGGAGATAAGAATGATTTCTGAAGGCTCGGTGTGTGGACGGAAAATCAAGAGCTAACCAGCGTTCACTGGATAGCCAATTGAACAGCACGGCTGCGAGTGTTAACACGCAGCTGAAACCAGCCTTGGGTTGCTTGGACATTCACCAGTGGTGAAACGAAAACCTGCTGGGAGTGGAGAACAAGATGAATTCAAGATTCGCCTGAATGAATGAAACATTCTGTAGTGTAGATTGCAATGGTTTCTGAGGTTTGTATTGTCTGAACTGGAAAAAGAAGAACTCACCAGTGTTGAGTCGCTAGACCGTGAACAGCACGGGTTCGAGTGTGAGTAGACCGCTGAAAACCATCATTGCGTTACTTGAACATTCAGCAGTGGTGCAATGAAAACCTGCCGGGAGTGGAGATTCAGATGAATTCCAGATTCGCAGTGAATGAATGGAACATTCTCTAGTGGTGATTCCAATGATTTCTGAAGGCTGGGTTTTGTGGACACGAAAATGTAGAGCTGAACAGGGTGGAATGGATAGCCAAATGAACAGCACGTCTCGTAGTAAGAACAGGCCACTGAAAACCAGCTTTGGCTTAATTGGACATTCACAAGTGGTGTAACGAAAACCTGACGGGAGTTGAGAATTAGATGAATTTCAGATTTGCCGTCAATGAATGGAACATTCTGTGGAGGAGATACCAATTGTTTCTGAAGTTTGGGTTATGTGGACAGGAAAATGGAGCTGAAGAGGGTTGAGTGGATAGCAAATTGAACAGCACGGCTGAGAGTATGAGCAGGCCACTTAAAACCAGCATTGGCTTACTTGGATATTTACCAGTGGTGTCACGAAAACCTGCCGGGAGTGGAGATTCAGATGAATTCCAGATTCGCTGTGAATGAATGGAACATTCTGTAGTGGAGATAACAATGATTTCTCCAGTCTCTGTGGTGTGGACAGGAAAATGTAGAGCTGGCCAGGGTTGAGTGGATAGCCAATTGAACAGCACCACTGCGCTTGTGAAGAAAACACTTAAAACATTGGGTTACTTGGACATTCAACAGTGGTGTAACGAAAACCTGCCGGGAGTGGAGGTTCAGAGGAATTCCAGATTCGCAGTGAATGAATGGAACATTCTCTAGTGGAGATTCCAACGATTTCTGAAGGCTGGGTCGTGTGGAAGGAAAATCAAGAACTAATCAGGATTTAGTGGAAAGCCAATTGTATAGCATGGCTGCGAGTGTGAACATGCAGCTGAAAACCAGCATTGGGTTACTTGGACATTCATCAGTGGTGTAAGGAAAACCTGCATGGAGTGGAGAGTCAGTTGAATTCCACATTCGCAGTGAATGAATGGAACATTCTGTAGAGGAGATTCCAATGATTTCTGAAGCCTGTGTTGTGTGGACAGGAAAATGAAGAGCTGACCAGGCTTGAATCGATAGCCAAGTAAACAGCAGGGCTGCGAATATGAACAGGCCGCTGAAAACCAGCATTGGGTTACTTGGACATTCAACAGTGGTGTAATGAAAACCTGCGTGGAGTTGAGAGTCAGATGAATTCCAGATTCGCAGTGAATGAATGGAACATTCTGTAGTGGAGATAACAAAGATTTCTGAAGGCTGGTAGTGTGGTGGGACAATGAAGAGCTGAACAGGGTGGAGTGAATTGTCAATTAAACAGCACGGCTGCGAGTATGAACGGGCCTCTGAAAACCAGCATTGGCTTACTTGGACATTCACAAGTGGTGTAATGTTAACCAGGCGGGAGTGGAGAATCAGATAAACTCCAGACTCGCAGTGAATGAATGGAACATTCTGTAGTGGAGATTGCAATGATTTCTGAAATCTGGATTGTGGGGACACGAAAATGAAGAGCTGACCAGTGTTGAGTGGATAGCCTGTAAAAAGCCTCGGCTTCGAATGTGAACAGACCACTGAAAACCAGTATTGCATTACTTCGACTTTCAGCAGTGGTGTAACGAAAGCCTGCGTGGAGTGCAGATTCAGATGAATTCCAGATTCCCAGTGAATGAATGGAACATCCTGTAGTGGAGATTACAATGATTTCTGAAGGCTGGGTTGTGTGCACAGGAAAATGAGGAGCAAAACAGGTTGAGTGGATAGCCAATTGAACAGCACGACTGCGAACATGAACAGGCCTCTGAAAACCAGCATTGTTTTACTTGGACATTCACAAGTGGTGTAAGATAAATCTGCAGGTAGTGGAGATTCAGTTGAATTCCAGATTCGCAGTGAATGAATGGAACATTCTGTACTGGAGATTGCCATGATTTCTCAAGTCTGGATTGTTTGGACATGAAAATGAAGAGCTGACCACAGTTGTGTGGATACCCAGTAAAAAGCAGGGCTTAGAGTGTGAACAGACCGCTGAAAACCAGCATTGTGTTACTTGGACATTCATAAGTGGTGTAATGAAAGCCTACCTGGAGTGCAGATTCAGATGAATTCCAGATTGGCAGTGAATGAATGGAACATTCTGTACTGGCGATTCCAATGATTTCTGAAGTCTGATATTGTGGAAAAGAAAATGAAAGGCTGACCAGGTTTGAGTGGATAGACAATTGAACAGCACACTGCGAGTGTGAAAAGGCGGCTGAAAACCAGCATTGGATTACTTGGTCATTCACCAGTGCTGTAATGAAAACCTGCCTGGAGCGGAGAGTCAGATGAATTGCAGAATCGCAGTGAATGAATGGAACAGTCTGTAGTGGAGAGCCCAATGATTTCTGAAGGCTGGTTTGTGTGGAGAGGAAAATGAAGAGCTGACCAATATTGAGTGGATAGCCCATTGAACAGCACTTCTGCGAGTTGAACATGCCTCTGAAAACCAGTATTGAGTTACTTGGACATTCACCAGTGGCGTAACGAAAACCTGCCAGGAGTGGAGGTTCAGAGGAATTCCAGATTCGCAGTGAATGAATGGAACATTCTCTAGTGGTGATTCCAATGATTTCTGAAGGCTGGGTTTTGTGGACACGAGAATGTAGAGCTGAACAGGGTGGAGTGGATAGCCAAATGAACAGCACGTCTCTTAGTATGAACAGGCCACTGAAAACCAGCATTGGCTTACTTGGACATTCACAAGTGGTGTAACGATAACCCGCCGGGAGTTGAGAGTCAGATGAATTTAAGATTCGCAGTGAATGAACGGAACATTCTGTGGAGGAGATACCAATTATTTCTGAAGGTTGGGTTATGAGGACAGGAAAATGTAGAGCTGAATAGGGTTGGGTGGATAGCAAATTGAACAGCACGGCTGAGTGTGTTAGCAGGCGGCTTAAAACCAGCATTGTCTTCCTTGGACATTTACCAGTGGTGTCACGAAAACCTTCCAGGAGTGGAGACTCTGATGAATTCCAGATTCGCGTGATTGAATGGAACATTCTGTAGTGGTGATTGCCAACATTTAGGAATCTGGATAGTCTGGACAGGATATTGAAGAGCTGACCGATATTGAGTGGATAGCCAATGAACAGCACGGTTTCGAGTGTGAACAGACCACTAAGAAGCAGCATTGCATTACTTGGACATTCATCAGTGGTGTAACGAAAGCCTTCCTGGAATGCAGATTCAGAGTATTTCCAGATTCACAGTGAATGAATGGAAATTTCTGTAGTAGAGATTCCAATGATTTCTGAACGCTGGGTTGTGTGGACAGGAAAATGAAGAGCTGACTAGGTTTGACTGGATTGCCAATTGAACAGCAAGGCTGTGAGTGTGAACAGCCGCTGAAAACCAGCATTGGATTACCTGGTCATTCACCAGTGTTGTTAGGAAAATCTGCCTGGTGTGGAGAGTCAGAGGAATTCCAGATTCGCAGGGAACGAATGGAACATTCTGAAGTGGAGATAAGAATGATTTCTGAAGGCTCGGTGTGTGGACGGAAAATCAAGAGCTAACCAGCGTTCACTGGATAGCCAATTGAA
The DNA here is from genome assembly GCF_029834395.1 of Sorex fumeus. NCBI lineage: Eukaryota > Metazoa > Chordata > Mammalia > Eulipotyphla > Soricidae > Sorex > Sorex fumeus. Next base: position 165,106 of record NW_026606267.1, read on the forward strand.
CAGCACGGCTGCGAGTGTTAACACGCAGCTGAAACCAGCCTTGGGTTGCTTGGACATTCACCAGTGGTGAAACGAAAACCTGCTGGGAGTGGAGAACAAGATGAATTCAAGATTCGCCTGAATGAATGAAACATTCTGTAGTGTAGATTGCAATGGTTTCTGAGGTTTGTATTGTCTGAACTGGAAAAAGAAGAACTCACCAGTGTTGAGTCGCTAGACCGTGAACAGCACGGGTTCGAGTGTGAGTAGACCGCTGAAAACCATCATTGCGTTACTTGAACATTCAGCAGTGGTGCAATGAAAACCTGCCGGGAGTGGAGATTCAGATGAATTCCAGATTCGCAGTGAATGAATGGAACATTCTCTAGTGGTGATTCCAATGATTTCTGAAGGCTGGGTTTTGTGGACACGAAAATGTAGAGCTGAACAGGGTGGAATGGATAGCCAAATGAACAGCACGTCTCGTAGTAAGAACAGGCCACTGAAAACCAGCTTTGGCTTAATTGGACATTCACAAGTGGTGTAACGAAAACCTGACGGGAGTTGAGAATTAGATGAATTTCAGATTTGCCGTCAATGAATGGAACATTCTGTGGAGGAGATACCAATTGTTTCTGAAGTTTGGGTTATGTGGACAGGAAAATGGAGCTGAAGAGGGTTGAGTGGATAGCAAATTGAACAGCACGGCTGAGAGTATGAGCAGGCCACTTAAAACCAGCATTGGCTTACTTGGATATTTACCAGTGGTGTCACGAAAACCTGCCGGGAGTGGAGATTCAGATGAATTCCAGATTCGCTGTGAATGAATGGAACATTCTGTAGTGGAGATAACAATGATTTCTCCAGTCTCTGTGGTGTGGACAGGAAAATGTAGAGCTGGCCAGGGTTGAGTGGATAGCCAATTGAACAGCACCACTGCGCTTGTGAAGAAAACACTTAAAACATTGGGTTACTTGGACATTCAACAGTGGTGTAACGAAAACCTGCCGGGAGTGGAGGTTCAGAGGAATTCCAGATTCGCAGTGAATGAATGGAACATTCTCTAGTGGAGATTCCAACGATTTCTGAAGGCTGGGTCGTGTGGAAGGAAAATCAAGAACTAATCAGGATTTAGTGGAAAGCCAATTGTATAGCATGGCTGCGAGTGTGAACATGCAGCTGAAAACCAGCATTGGGTTACTTGGACATTCATCAGTGGTGTAAGGAAAACCTGCATGGAGTGGAGAGTCAGTTGAATTCCACATTCGCAGTGAATGAATGGAACATTCTGTAGAGGAGATTCCAATGATTTCTGAAGCCTGTGTTGTGTGGACAGGAAAATGAAGAGCTGACCAGGCTTGAATCGATAGCCAAGTAAACAGCAGGGCTGCGAATATGAACAGGCCGCTGAAAACCAGCATTGGGTTACTTGGACATTCAACAGTGGTGTAATGAAAACCTGCGTGGAGTTGAGAGTCAGATGAATTCCAGATTCGCAGTGAATGAATGGAACATTCTGTAGTGGAGATAACAAAGATTTCTGAAGGCTGGTAGTGTGGTGGGACAATGAAGAGCTGAACAGGGTGGAGTGAATTGTCAATTAAACAGCACGGCTGCGAGTATGAACGGGCCTCTGAAAACCAGCATTGGCTTACTTGGACATTCACAAGTGGTGTAATGTTAACCAGGCGGGAGTGGAGAATCAGATAAACTCCAGACTCGCAGTGAATGAATGGAACATTCTGTAGTGGAGATTGCAATGATTTCTGAAATCTGGATTGTGGGGACACGAAAATGAAGAGCTGACCAGTGTTGAGTGCATAGCCTGTAAAAAGCCTCGGCTTCGAATGTGAACAGACCACTGAAAACCAGTATTGCATTACGTCGACTTTCAGCAGTGGTGTAATGAAAGCCTGCGTGGAGTGCAGATTCAGATGAATTCCAGATTCCCAGTGAATGAATGGAACATCCTGTAGTGGAGATTACAATGATTTCTGAAGGCTGGGTTGTGTGCACAGGAAAATGAGGAGCAAAACAGGTTGAGTGGATAGCCAATTGAACAGCACGACTGCGAACATGAACAGGCCTCTGAAAACCAGCATTGTTTTACTTGGACATTCACAAGTGGTGTAAGATAAATCTGCAGGTAGTGGAGATTCAGTTGAATTCCAGATTCGCAGTGAATGAATGGAACATTCTGTACTGGAGATTGCAATGATTTCTCAAGTCTGGATTGTTTGGACATGAAAATGAAGAGCTGACCACAGTTGTGTGGATACCCAGTAAAAAGCAGGGCTTAGAGTGTGAACAGACCGCTGAAAACCAGCATTGTGTTACTTGGACATTCATAAGTGGTGTAATGAAAGCCTACCTGGAGTGCAGATTCAGATGAATTCCAGATAGGCAGTGAATGAATGGAACATTCTGTACTGGCGATTCCAATGATTTCTGAAGTCTGATATTGTGGAAAAGAAAATGAAAGGCTGACCAGGTTTGAGTGGATAGACAATTGAACAGCACACTGCGAGTGTGAAAAGGCGGCTGAAAACCAGCATTGGATTACTTGGTCATTCACCAGTGCTGTAATGAAAACCTGCCTGGAGCGGAGAGTCAGATGAATTGCAGAATCGCAGTGAATGAATGGAACAGTCTGTAGTGGAGAGCCCAATGATTTCTGAAGGCTGGTTTGTGTGGAGAGGAAAATGAAGAGCTGACCAATATTGAGTGGATAGCCCATTGAACAGCACTTCTGCGAGTTGAACATGCCTCTGAAAACCAGTATTGAGTTACTTGGACATTCACCAGTGGCGTAACGAAAACCTGCCAGGAGTGGAGGTTCAGAGGAATTCCAGATTCGCAGTGAATGAATGGAACATTCTCTAGTGGTGATTCCAATGATTTCTGAAGGCTGGGTTTTGTGGACACGAAAATGTAGAGCTGAACAGGGTGGAGTGGATAGCCAAATGAACAGCACGTCTCTTAGTATGAACAGGCCACTGAAAACCAGCATTGGCTTACTTGGACATTCACAAGTGGTGTAACGATAACCCGCCGGGAGTTGAGAGTCAGATGAATTTAAGATTCGCAGTGAATGAACGGAACATTCTGTGGAGGAGATACCAATTATTTCTGAAGGTTGGGTTATGAGGACAGGAAAATGTAGAGCTGAATAGGGTTGGGTGGATAGCAAATTGAACAGCACGGCTGAGTGTGTTAGCAGGCGGCTTAAAACCAGCATTGTCTTCCTTGGACATTTACCAGTGGTGTCACGAAAACCTTCCAGGAGTGGAGACTCTGATGAATTCCAGATTCGCGTGATTGAATGGAACATTCTGTAGTGGTGATTGCCAACATTTAGGAATCTGGATAGTCTGGACAGGATATTGAAGAGCTGACCGATATTGAGTGGATAGCCAATGAACAGCACGGTTTCGAGTGTGAACAGATCACTAAGAAGCAGCATTGCATTACTTGGACATTCATCAGTGGTGTAACGAAAGCCTTCCTGGAATGCAGATTCAGAGTATTTCCAGATTCACAGTGAATGAATGGAAATTTCTGTAGTAGAGATTCCAATGATTTCTGAACGCTGGGTTGTGTGGACAGGAAAATGAAGAGCTGACTAGGTTTGACTGGATTGCCAATTGAACAGCAAGGCTGTGAGTGTGAACAGCCGCTGAAAACCAGCATTGGATTACCTGGTCATTCACCAGTGTTGTTAGGAAAATCTGCCTGGTGTGGAGAGTCAGAGGAATTCCAGATTCGCAGGGAACGAATGGAACATTCTGAAGTGGAGATAAGAATGATTTCTGAAGGCTCGGTGTGTGGAAGGAAAATCAAGAGCTAACCAGCGTTCACTGGATAGCCAATTGAACAGCACGGCTGCGAGTGTTAACACGCAGCTGAAACCAGCCTTGGGTTGCTTGGACATTCACCAGTGGTGAAACGAAAACCTGCTGGGAGTGGAGAACAAGATGAATTCAAGATTCGCCTGAATGAATGAAACATTCTGTAGTGTAGATTGCAATGGTTTCTGAGGTTTGTATTGTCTGAACTGGAAAAAGAAGAACTCACCAGTGTTGAGTCGCTAGACCGTGAACAGCACGGGTTCGAGTGTGAATAGACCGCTGAAAACCATCATTGCGTTACTTGAACATTCAGCAGTGGTGCAATGAAAACCTGCCGGGAGTGGAGATTCAGATGAATTCCAGATTCGCAGTGAATGAATGGAACATTCTCTAGTGGTGATTCCAATGATTTCTGAAGGCTGGGTTTTGTGGACACGAAAATGTAGAGCTGAACAGGGTGGAATGGATAGCCAAATGAACAGCACGTCTCGTAGTAAGAACAGGCCACTGAAAACCAGCTTTGGCTTAATTGGACATTCACAAGTGGTGTAACGAAAACCTGACGGGAGTTGAGAATTAGATGAATTTCAGATTTGCCGTCAATGAATGGAACATTCTGTGGAGGAGATACCAATTGTTTCTGAAGTTTGGGTTATGTGGACAGGAAAATGGAGCTGAAGAGGGTTGAGTGGATAGCAAATTGAACAGCACGGCTGAGAGTATGAGCAGGCCACTTAAAACCAGCATTGGCTTACTTGGATATTTACCAGTGGTGTCACGAAAACCTGCCGGGAGTGGAGATTCAGATGAATTCCAGATTCGCTGTGAATGAATGGAACATTCTGTAGTGGAGATAACAATGATTTCTCCAGTCTCTGTGGTGTGGACAGGAAAATGTAGAGCTGGCCAGGGTTGAGTGGATAGCCAATTGAACAGCACCACTGCGCTTGTGAAGAAAACACTTAAAACATTGGGTTACTTGGACATTCAACAGTGGTGTAACGAAAACCTGCCGGGAGTGGAGGTTCAGAGGAATTCCAGATTCGCAGTGAATGAATGGAACATTCTCTAGTGGAGATTCCAACGATTTCTGAAGGCTGGGTCGTGTGGAAGGAAAATCAAGAACTAATCAGGATTTAGTGGAAAGCCAATTGTATAGCATGGCTGCGAGTGTGAACATGCAGCTGAAAACCAGCATTGGGTTACTTGGACATTCATCAGTGGTGTAAGGAAAACCTGCATGGAGTGGAGAGTCAGTTGAATTCCACATTCGCAGTGAATGAATGGAACATTCTGTAGAGGAGATTCCAATGATTTCTGAAGCCTGTGTTGTGTGGACAGGAAAATGAAGAGCTGACCAGGCTTGAATCGATAGCCAAGTAAACAGCAGGGCTGCGAATATGAACAGGCCGCTGAAAACCAGCATTGGGTTACTTGGACATTCAACAGTGGTGTAATGAAAACCTGCGTGGAGTTGAGAGTCAGATGAATTCCAGATTCGCAGTGAATGAATGGAACATTCTGTAGTGGAGATAACAAAGATTTCTGAAGGCTGGTAGTGTGGTGGGACAATGAAGAGCTGAACAGGGTGGAGTGAATTGTCAATTAAACAGCACGGCTGCGAGTATGAACAGGCCTCTGAAAACCAGCATTGGCTTACTTGGACATTCACAAGTGGTGTAATGTTAACCAGGCGGGAGTGGAGAATCAGATAAACTCCAGACTCGCAGTGAATGAATGGAACATTCTGTAGTGGAGATTGCAATGATTTCTGAAATCTGGATTGTGGGGACACGAAAATGAAGAGCTGACCAGTGTTGAGTGGATAGCCTGTAAAAAGCCTCGGCTTCGAATGTGAACAGACCACTGAAAACCAGTATTGCATTACGTCGACTTTCAGCAGTGGTGTAACGGAAGCCTGCGTGGAGTGCAGATTCAGATGAATTCCAGATTCCCAGTGAATGAATGGAACATCCTGTAGTGGAGATTACAATGATTTCTGAAGGCTGGGTTGTGTGCACAGGAAAATGAGGAGCAAAACAGGTTGAGTGGATAGCCAATTGAACAGCACGACTGCGAACATGAACAGGCCTCTGAAAACCAGCATTGTTTTACTTGGACATTCACAAGTGCTGTAAGATAAATCTGCAGGTAGTGGAGATTCAGTTGAATTCCAGATTCGCAGTGAATGAATGGAACATTCTGTACTGGAGATTGCAATGATTTCTCAAGTCTGGATTGTTTGGACATGAAAATGAAGAGCTGACCACAGTTGTGTGGATACCCAGTAAAAAGCAGGGCTTAGAGTGTGAACAGACCGCTGAAAACCAGCATTGTGTTACTTGGACATTCATAAGTGGTGTAATGAAAGCCTACCTGGAGTGCAGATTCAGATGAATTCCAGATTGGCAGTGAATGAATGGAACATTCTGTACTGGCGATTCCAATGATTTCTGAAGTCTGATATTGTGGAAAAGAAAATGAAAGGCTGACCAGGTTTGAGTGGATAGACAATTGAACAGCACACTGCGAGTGTGAAAAGGCGGCTGAAAACCAGCATTGGATTACTTGGTCATTCACCAGTGCTGTAATGAAAACCTGCCTGGAGCGGAGAGTCAGATGAATTGCAGAATCGCAGTGAATGAATGGAACAGTCTGTAGTGGAGAGCCCAATGATTTCTGAAGGCTGGTTTGTGTGGAGAGGAAAATGAAGAGCTGACCAATATTGAGTGGATAGCCCATTGAACAGCACTTCTGCAAGTTGAACATGCCTCTGAAAACCAGTATTGAGTTACTTGGACATTCACCAGTGGCGTAACGTAAACCTGCCAGGAGTGGAGGTTCAGAGGAATTCCAGATTCGCAGTGAATGAATGGAACATTCTCTAGTGGTGATTCCAATGATTTCTGAAGGCTGGGCTTTGTGGACACGAAAATGTAGAGCTGAACAGGGTGGAGTGGATAGCCAAATGAACAGCACATCTCTTAGTATGAACAGGCCACTGAAAACCAGCATTGGCTTACTTGGACATTCACAAGTGGTGTAACGATAACCCGCCGGGAGTTGAGAGTCAGATGAATTTAAGATTCGCAGTGAATGAACGGAACATTCTGTGGAGGAGATACCAATTATTTCTGAAGGTTGGGTTATGAGGACAGGAAAATGTAGAGCTGAATAGGGTTGGGTGGATAGCAAATTGAACAGCACGGCTGAGTGTGTTAGCAGGCGGCTTAAAACCAGCATTGTCTTCCTTGGACATTTACCAGTGGTGTCACGAAAACCTTCCAGGAGTGGAGACTCTGATGAATTCCAGATTCGCGTGATTGAATGGAACATTCTGTAGTGGTGATTGCCAACATTTAGGAATCTGGATAGTCTGGACAGGATATTGAAGAGCTGACCGATATTGAGTGGATAGCCAATGAACAGCATGGTTTCGAGTGTGAACAGACCACTAAGAAGCAGCATTGCATTACTTGGACATTCATCAGTGGTGTAACGAAAGCCTTCCTGGAATGCAGATTCAGAGTATTTCCAGATTCACAGTGAATGAATGGAAATTTCTGTAGTAGAGATTCCAATGATTTCTGAACGCTGGGTTGTGTGGACAGGAAAATGAAGAGCTGACTAGGTTTGACTGGATTGCCAATTGAACAGCAAGGCTGTGAGTGTGAACAGCCGCTGAAAACCAGCATTGGATTACCTGGTCATTCACCAGTGTTGTTAGGAAAATCTGCCTGGTGTGGAGAGTCAGAGGAATTCCAGATTCGCAGGGAACGAATGGAACATTCTGAAGTGGAGATAAGAATGATTTCTGAAGGCTCGGTGTGTGGACGGAAAATCAAGAGCTAACCAGCGTTCACTGGATAGCCAATTGAACAGCACGGCTGCGAGTGTTAACACGCAGCTGAAACCAGCCTTGGGTTGCTTGGACATTCACCAGTGGTGAAACGAAAACCTGCTGGGAGTGGAGAACAAGATGAATTCAAGATTCGCCTGAATGAATGAAACATTCTGTAGTGTAGATTGCAATGGTTTCTGAGGTTTGTATTGTCTGAACTGGAAAAAGAAGAACTCACCAGTGTTGAGTCGCTAGACCGTGAACAGCACGGGTTCGAGTGTGAATAGACCGCTGAAAACCATCATTGCGTTACTTGAACATTCAGCAGTGGTGCAATGAAAACCTGCCGGGAGTGGAGATTCAGATGAATTCCAGATTCGCAGTGAATGAATGGAACATTCTCTAGTGGTGATTCCAATGATTTCTGAAGGCTGGGTTTTGTGGACACGAAAATGTAGAGCTGAACAGGGTGGAATGGATAGCCAAATGAACAGCACGTCTCGTAGTAAGAACAGGCCACTGAAAACCAGCTTTGGCTTAATTGGACATTCACAAGTGGTGTAACGAAAACCTGACGGGAGTTGAGAATTAGATGAATTTCAGATTTGCCGTCAATGAATGGAACATTCTGTGGAGGAGATACCAATTGTTTCTGAAGTTTGGGTTATGTGGACAGGAAAATGGAGCTGAAGAGGGTTGAGTGGATAGCAAATTGAACAGCACGGCTGAGAGTATGAGCAGGCCACTTAAAACCAGCATTGGCTTACTTGGATATTTACCAGTGGTGTCACGAAAACCTGCCGGGAGTGGAGATTCAGATGAATTCCAGATTCGCTGTGAATGAATGGAACATTCTGTAGTGGAGATAACAATGATTTCTCCAGTCTCTGTGGTGTGGACAGGAAAATGTAGAGCTGGCCAGGGTTGAGTGGATAGCCAATTGAACAGCACCACTGCGCTTGTGAAGAAAACACTTAAAACATTGGGTTACTTGGACATTCAACAGTGGTGTAACGAAAACCTGCCGGGAGTGGAGGTTCAGAGGAATTCCAGATTCGCAGTGAATGAATGGAACATTCTCTAGTGGAGATTCCAACGATTTCTGAAGGCTGGGTCGTGTGGAAGGAAAATCAAGAACTAATCAGGATTTAGTGGAAAGCCAATTGTATAGCATGGCTGCGAGTGTGAACATGCAGCTGAAAACCAGCATTGGGTTACTTGGACATTCATCAGTGGTGTAAGGAAAACCTGCATGGAGTGGAGAGTCAGTTGAATTCCACATTCGCAGTGAATGAATGGAACATTCTGTAGAGGAGATTCCAATGATTTCTGAAGCCTGTGTTGTGTGGACAGGAAAATGAAGAGCTGACCAGGCTTGAATCGATAGCCAAGTAAACAGCAGGGCTGCGAATATGAACAGGCCGCTGAAAACCAGCATTGGGTTACTTGGACATTCAACAGTGGTGTAATGAAAACCTGCGTGGAGTTGAGAGTCAGATGAATTCCAGATTCGCAGTGAATGAATGGAACATTCTGTAGTGGAGATAACAAAGATTTCTGAAGGCTGGTAGTGTGGTGGGACAATGAAGAGCTGAACAGGGTGGAGTGAATTGTCAATTAAACAGCACGGCTGCGAGTATGAACAGGCCTCTGAAAACCAGCATTGGCTTACTTGGACATTCACAAGTGGTGTAATGTTAACCAGGCGGGAGTGGAGAATCAGATAAACTCCAGACTCGCAGTGAATGAATGGAACATTCTGTAGTGGAGATTGCAATGATTTCTGAAATCTGGATTGTGGGGACACGAAAATGAAGAGCTGACCAGTGTTGAGTGGATAGCCTGTAAAAAGCCTCGGCTTCGAATGTGAACAGACCACTGAAAACCAGTATTGCATTACTTCGACTTTCAGCAGTGGTGTAACGAAAGCCTGCGTGGAGTGCAGATTCAGATGAATTCCAGATTCCCAGTGAATGAATGGAACATCCTGTAGTGGAGATTACAATGATTTCTGAAGGCTGGGTTGTGTGCACAGGAAAATGAGGAGCAAAACAGGTTGAGTGGATAGCCAATTGAACAGCACGACTGCGAACATGAACAGGCCTCTGAAAACCAGCATTGTTTTACTTGGACATTCATAAGTGGTGTAAGATAAATCTGCAGGTAGTGGAGATTCAGTTGAATTCCAGATTCGCAGTGAATGAATGGAACATTCTGTACTGGAGATTGCAATGATTTCTCAAGTCTGGATTGTTTGGACATGAAAATGAAGAGCTGACCACAGTTGTGTGGATACCCAGTAAAAAGCAGGGCTTAGAGTGTGAACAGACCGCTGAAAACCAGCATTGTGTTACTTGGACATTCATAAGTGGTGTAATGAAAGCCTACCTGGAGTGCAGATTCAGATGAATTCCAGATTGGCAGTGAATGAATGGAACATTCTGTACTGGCGATTCCAATGATTTCTGAAGTCTGATATTGTGGAAAAGAAAATGAAAGGCTGACCAGGTTTGAGTGGATAGACAATTGAACAGCACACTGCGAGTGTGAAAAGGCGGCTGAAAACCAGCATTGGATTACTTGGTCATTCACCAGTGCTGTAATGAAAACCTGCCTGGAGCGGAGAGTCAGATGAATTGCAGAATCGCAGTGAATGAATGGAACAGTCTGTAGTGGAGAGCCCAATGATTTCTGAAGGCTGGTTTGTGTGGAGAGGAAAATGAAGAGCTGACCAATATTGAGTGGATAGCCCATTGAACAGCACTTCTGCGAGTTGAACATGCCTCTGAAAACCAGTATTGAGTTACTTGGACATTCACCAGTGGCGTAACGAAAACCTGCCAGGAGTGGAGGTTCAGAGGAATTCCAGATTCGCAGTGAATGAATGGAACATTCTCTAGTGGTGATTCCAATGATTTCTGAAGGCTGGGTTTTGTGGACACGAAAATGTAGAGCTGAACAGGGTGGAGTGGATAGCCAAATGAACAGCACGTCTCTTAGTATGAACAGGCCACTGAAAACCAGCATTGGCTTACTTGGACATTCACAAGTGGTGTAACGATAACCCGCCGGGAGTTGAGAGTCAGATGAATTTAAGATTCGCAGTGAATGAACGGAACATTCTGTGGAGGAGATACCAATTATTTCTGAAGGTTGGGTTATGAGGACAGGAAAATGTAGAGCTGAATAGGGTTGGGTGGATAGCAAATTGAACAGCACGGCTGAGTGTGTTAGCAGGCGGCTTAAAACCAGCATTGTCTTCCTTGGACATTTACCAGTGGTGTCACGAAAACCTTCCAGGAGTGGAGACTCTGATGAATTCCAGATTCGCGTGATTGAATGGAACATTCTGTAGTGGTGATTGCCAACATTTAGGAATCTGGATAGTCTGGACAGGATATTGAAGAGCTGACCGATATTGAGTGGATAGCCAATGAACAGCACGGTTTCGAGTGTGAACAGACCACTAAGAAGCAGCATTGCATTACTTGGACATTCATCAGTGGTGTAACGAAAGCCTTCCTGGAATGCAGATTCAGAGTATTTCCAGATTCACAGTGAATGAATGGAAATTTCTGTAGTAGAGATTCCAATGATTTCTGAACGCTGGGTTGTGTGGACAGGAAAATGAAGAGCTGACTAGGTTTGACTGGATTGCCAATTGAACAGCAAGGCTGTGAGTGTGAACAGCCGCTGAAAACCAGCATTGGATTACCTGGTCATTCACCAGTGTTGTTAGGAAAATCTGCCTGGTGTGGAGAGTCAGAGGAATTCCAGATTCGCAGGGAACGAATGGAACACTCTGAAGTGGAGATAAGAATGATTTCTGAAGGCTCGGTGTGTGGAAGGAAAATCAAGAGCTAACCAGCGTTCACTGGATAGCCAATTGAACAGCACGGCTGCGAGTGTTAACACGCAGCTGAAACCAGCCTTGGGTTGCTTGGACATTCACCAGTGGTGAAACGAAAACCTGCTGGGAGTGGAGAACAAGATGAATTCAAGATTCGCCTGAATGAATGAAACATTCTGTAGTGTAGATTGCAATGGTTTCTGAGGTTTGTATTGTCTGAACTGGAAAAAGAAGAACTCACCAGTGTTGAGTCGCTAGACCGTGAACAGCACGGGTTCGAGTGTGAATAGACCGCTGAAAACCATCATTGCGTTACTTGAACATTCAGCAGTGGTGCAATGAAAACCTGCCGGGAGTGGAGATTCAGATGAATTCCAGATTCGCAGTGAATGAATGGAACATTCTCTAGTGGTGATTCCAATGATTTCTGAAGGCTGGGTTTTGTGGACACGAAAATGTAGAGCTGAACAGGGTGGAATGGATAGCCAAATGAACAGCACGTCTCGTAGTAAGAACAGGCCACTGAAAACCAGCTTTGGCTTAATTGGACATTCACAAGTGGTGTAACGAAAACCTGACGGGAGTTGAGAATTAGATGAATTTCAGATTTGCCGTCAATGAATGGAACATTCTGTGGAGGAGATACCAATTGTTTCTGAAGTTTGGGTTATGTGGACAGGAAAATGGAGCTGAAGAGGGTTGAGTGGATAGCAAATTGAACAGCACGGCTGAGAGTATGAGCAGGCCACTTAAAACCAGCATTGGCTTACTTGGATATTTACCAGTGGTGTCACGAAAACCTGCCGGGAGTGGAGATTCAGATGAATTCCAGATTCGCTGTGAATGAATGGAACATTCTGTAGTGGAGATAACAATGATTTCTCCAGTCTCTGTGGTGTGGACAGGAAAATGTAGAGCTGGCCAGGGTTGAGTGGATAGCCAATTGAACAGCACCACTGCGCTTGTGAAGAAAACACTTAAAACATTGGGTTACTTGGACATTCAACAGTGGTGTAACGAAAACCTGCCGGGAGTGGAGGTTCAGAGGAATTCCAGATTCGCAGTGAATGAATGGAACATTCTCTAGTGGAGATTCCAACGATTTCTGAAGGCTGGGTCGTGTGGAAGGAAAATCAAGAACTAATCAGGATTTAGTGGAAAGCCAATTGTATAGCATGGCTGCGAGTGTGAACATGCAGCTGAAAACCAGCATTGGGTTACTTGGACATTCATCAGTGGTGTAAGGAAAACCTGCATGGAGTGGAGAGTCAGTTGAATTCCACATTCGCAGTGAATGAATGGAACATTCTGTAGAGGAGATTCCAATGATTTCTGAAGCCTGTGTTGTGTGGACAGGAAAATGAAGAGCTGACTAGGCTTGAATCGATAGCCAAGTAAACAGCAGGGCTGCGAATATGAACAGGCCGCTGAAAACCAGCATTGGGTTACTTGGACATTCAACAGTGGTGTAATGAAAACCTGCGTGGAGTTGAGAGCCAGATGAATTCCAGATTCGCAGTGAATGAATGGAACATTCTGTAGTGGAGATAACAAAGATTTCTGAAGGCTGGTAGTGTGGTGGGACAATGAAGAGCTGAACAGGGTGGAGTGAATTGTCAATTAAACAGCACAGCTGCGAGTATGAACAGGCCTCTGAAAACCAGCATTGGCTTACTTGGACATTCACAAGTGGTGTAATGTTAACCAGGCGGGAGTGGAGAATCAGATAAACTCCAGACTCGCAGTGAATGAATGGAACATTCTGTAGTGGAGATTGCAATGATTTCTGAAATCTGGATTGTGGGGACACGAAAATGAAGAGCTGACCAGTGTTGAGTGGATAGCCTGTAAAAAGCCTCGGCTTCGAATGTGAACAGACCACTGAAAACCAGTATTGCATTACTTCGACTTTCAGCAGTGGTGTAACGAAAGCCTGCGTGGAGTGCAGATTCAGATGAATTCCAGATTCCCAGTGAATGAATGGAACATCCTGTAGTGGAGATTACAATGATTTCTGAAGGTTGGGTTGTGTGCACAGGAAAATGAGGAGCAAAACAGGTTGAGTGGATAGCCAATTGAACAGCACGACTGCGAACATGAACAGGCCTCTGAAAACCAGCATTGTTTTACTTGGACATTCACAAGTGGTGTAAGATAAATCTGCAGGTAGTGGAGATTCAGTTGAATTCCAGATTCGCAGTGAATGAATGGAACATTCTGTACTGGAGATTGCAATGATTTCTCAAGTCTGGATTGTTTGGACATGAAAATGAAGAGCTGACCACAGTTGTGTGGATACCCAGTAAAAAGCAGGGCTTAGAGTGTGAACAGACCGCTGAAAACCAGCATTGTGTTACTTGGACATTCATAAGTGGTGTAATGAAAGCCTACCTGGAGTGCAGATTCAGATGAATTCCAGATTGGCAGTGAATGAATGGAACATTCTGTACTGGCGATTCCAATGATTTCTGAAGTCTGATATTGTGGAAAAGAAAATGAAAGGCTGACCAGGTTTGAGTGGATAGACAATTGAACAGCACACTGCGAGTGTGAAAAGGCGGCTGAAAACCAGCATTGGATTACTTGGTCATTCACCAGTGCTGTAATGAAAACCTGCCTGGAGCGGAGAGTCAGATGAATTGCAGAATCGCAGTGAATGAATGGAACAGTCTGTAGTGGAGAGCCCAATGATTTCTGAAGGCTGGTTTGTGTGGAGAGGAAAATGAAGAGCTGACCAATATTGAGTGGATAGCCCATTGAACAGCACTTCTGCGAGTTGAACATGCCTCTGAAAACCAGTATTGAGTTACTTGGACATTCACCAGTGGCGTAACGAAAACCTGCCAGGAGTGGAGGTTCAGAGGAATTCCAGATTCGCAGTGAATGAATGGAACATTCTCTAGTGGTGATTCCAATGATTTCTGAAGGCTGGGTTTTGTGGACACGAAAATGTAGAGCTGAACAGGGTGGAGTGGATAGCCAAATGAACAGCACGTCTCTTAGTATGAACAGGCCACTGAAAACCAGCATTGGCTTACTTGGACATTCACAAGTGGTGTAACGATAACCCGCCGGGAGTTGAGAGTCAGATGAATTTAAGATTCGCAGTGAATGAACGGAACATTCTGTGGAGGAGATACCAATTATTTCTGAAGGTTGGGTTATGAGGACAGGAAAATGTAGAGCTGAATAGGGTTGGGTGGATAGCAAATTGAACAGCACGGCTGAGTGTGTTAGCAGGCGGCTTAAAACCAGCATTGTCTTCCTTGGACATTTACCAGTGGTGTCACGAAAACCTTCCAGGAGTGGAGACTCTGATGAATTCCAGATTCGCGTGATTGAATGGAACATTCTGTAGTGGTGATTGCCAACATTTAGGAATCTGGATAGTCTGGACAGGATATTGAAGAGCTGACCGATATTGAGTGGATAGCCAATGAACAGCACGGTTTCGAGTGTGAACAGACCACTAAGAAGCAGCATTGCATTACTTGGACATTCATCAGTGGTGTAACGAAAGCCTTCCTGGAATGCAGATTCAGAGTATTTCCAGATTCACAGTGAATGAATGGAAATTTCTGTAGTAGAGATTCCAATGATTTCTGAACGCTGGGTTGTGTGGACAGGAAAATGAAGAGCTGACTAGGTTTGACTGGATTGCCAATTGAACAGCAAGGCTGTGAGTGTGAACAGCCGCTGAAAACCAGCATTGGATTACCTGGTCATTCACCAGTGTTGTTAGGAAAATCTGCCTGGTGTGGAGAGTCAGAGGAATTCCAGATTCGCAGGGAACGAATGGAACACTCTGAAGTGGAGATAAGAATGATTTCTGAAGGCTCGGTGTGTGGAAGGAAAATCAAGAGCTAACCAGCGTTCACTGGATAGCCAATTGAACAGCACGGCTGCGAGTGTTAACACGCAGCTGAAACCAGCCTTGGGTTGCTTGGACATTCACCAGTGGTGAAACGAAAACCTGCTGGGAGTGGAGAACAAGATGAATTCAAGATTCGCCTGAATGAATGAAACATTCTGTAGTGTAGATTGCAATGGTTTCTGAGGTTTGTATTGTCTGAACTGGAAAAAGAAGAACTCACCAGTGTTGAGTCGCTAGACCGTGAACAGCACGGGTTCGAGTGTGAATAGACCGCTGAAAACCATCATTGCGTTACTTGAACATTCAGCAGTGGTGCAATGAAAACCTGCCGGGAGTGGAGATTCAGATGAATTCCAGATTCGCAGTGAATGAATGGAACATTCTCTAGTGGTGATTCCAATGATTTCTGAAGGCTGGGTTTTGTGGACACGAAAATGTAGAGCTGAACAGGGTGGAATGGTTAGCCAAATGAACAGCACGTCTCGTAGTAAGAACAGGCCACTGAAAACCAGCTTTGGCTTAATTGGACATTCACAAGTGGTGTAACGAAAACCTGACGGGAGTTGAGAATTAGATGAATTTCAGATTTGCCGTCAATGAATGGAACATTCTGTGGAGGAGATACCAATTGTTTCTGAAGTTTGGGTTATGTGGACAGGAAAATGGAGCTGAAGAGGGTTGAGTGGATAGCAAATTGAACAGCACGGCTGAGAGTATGAGCAGGCCACTTAAAACCAGCATTGGCTTACTTGGATATTTACCAGTGGTGTCACGAAAACCTGCCGGGAGTGGAGATTCAGATGAATTCCAGATTCGCTGTGAATGAATGGAACATTCTGTAGTGGAGATAACAATGATTTCTCCAGTCTCTGTGGTGTGGACAGGAAAATGTAGAGCTGGCCAGGGTTGAGTGGATAGCCAATTGAACAGCACCACTGCGCTTGTGAAGAAAACACTTAAAACATTGGGTTACTTGGACATTCAACAGTGGTGTAACGAAAACCTGCCGGGAGTGGAGGTTCAGAGGAATTCCAGATTCGCAGTGAATGAATGGAACATTCTCTAGTGGAGATTCCAACGATTTCTGAAGGCTGGGTCGTGTGGAAGGAAAATCAAGAACTAATCAGGATTTAGTGGAAAGCCAATTGTATAGCATGGCTGCGAGTGTGAACATGCAGCTGAAAACCAGCATTGGGTTACTTGGACATTCATCAGTGGTGTAAGGAAAACCTGCATGGAGTGGAGAGTCAGTTGAATTCCACATTCGCAGTGAATGAATGGAACATTCTGTAGAGGAGATTCCAATGATTTCTGAAGCCTGTGTTGTGTGGACAGGAAAATGAAGAGCTGACCAGGCTTGAATCGATAGCCAAGTAAACAGCAGGGCTGCGAATATGAACAGGCCGCTGAAAACCAGCATTGGGTTACTTGGACATTCAACAGTGGTGTAATGAAAACCTGCGTGGAGTTGAGAGTCAGATGAATTCCAGATTCGCAGTGAATGAATGGAACATTCTGTAGTGGAGATAACAAAGATTTCTGAAGGCTGGTAGTGTGGTGGGACAATGAAGAGCTGAACAGGGTGGAGTGAATTGTCAATTAAACAGCACGGCTGCGAGTATGAACAGGCCTCTGAAAACCAGCATTGGCTTACTTGGACATTCACAAGTGGTGTAATGTTAACCAGGCGGGAGTGGAGAATCAGATAAACTCCAGACTCGCAGTGAATGAATGGAACATTCTGTAGTGGAGATTGCAATGATTTCTGAAATCTGGATTGTGGGGACACGAAAATGAAGAGCTGACCAGTGTTGAGTGGATAGCCTGTAAAAAGCCTCGGCTTCGAATGTGAACAGACCACTGAAAACCAGTATTGCATTACGTCGACTTTCAGCAGTGGTGTAATGAAAGCCTGCGTGGAGTGCAGATTCAGATGAATTCCAGATTCCCAGTGAATGAATGGAACATCCTGTAGTGGAGATTACAATGATTTCTGAAGGCTGGGTTGTGTGCACAGGAAAATGAGGAGCAAAACAGGTTGAGTGGATAGCCAATTGAACAGCACGACTGCGAACATGAACAGGCCTCTGAAAACCAGCATTGTTTTACTTGGACATTCACAAGTGGTGTAAGATAAATCTGCAGGTAGTGGAGATTCAGTTGAATTCCAGATTCGCAGTGAATGAATGGAACATTCTGTACTGGAGATTGCAATGATTTCTCAAGTCTGGATTGTTTGGACATGAAAATGAAGAGCTGACCACAGTTGTGTGGATACCCAGTAAAAAGCAGGGCTTAGAGTGTGAACAGACCGCTGAAAACCAGCATTGTGTTACTTGGACATTCATAAGTGGTGTAATGAAAGCCTACCTGGAGTGCAGATTCAGATGAATTCCAGATTGGCAGTGAATGAATGGAACATTCTGTACTGGCGATTCCAATGATTTCTGAAGTCTGATATTGTGGAAAAGAAAATGAAAGGCTGACCAGGTTTGAGTGGATAGACAATTGAACAGCACACTGCGAGTGTGAAAAGGCGGCTGAAAACCAGCATTGGATTACTTGGTCATTCACCAGTGCTGTAATGAAAACCTGCCTGGAGCGGAGAGTCAGATGAATTGCAGAATCGCAGTGAATGAATGGAACAGTCTGTAGTGGAGAGCCCAATGATTTCTGAAGGCTGGTTTGTGTGGAGAGGAAAATGAAGAGCTGACCAATATTGAGTGGATAGCCCATTGAACAGCACTTCTGCGAGTTGAACATGCCTCTGAAAACCAGTATTGAGTTACTTGGACATTCACCAGTGGCGTAACGAAAACCTGCCAGGAGTGGAGGTTCAGAGGAATTCCAGATTCGCAGTGAATGAATGGAACATTCTCTAGTGGTGATTCCAATGATTTCTGAAGGCTGGGTTTTGTGGACACGAAAATGTAGAGCTGAACAGGGTGGAGTGGATAGCCAAATGAACAGCACGTCTCTTAGTATGAACAGGCCACTGAAAACCAGCATTGGCTTACTTGGACATTCACAAGTGGTGTAACGATAACCCGCCGGGAGTTGAGAGTCAGATGAATTTAAGATTCGCAGTGAATGAACGGAACATTCTGTGGAGGAGATACCAATTATTTCTGAAGGTTGGGTTATGAGGACAGGAAAATGTAGAGCTGAATAGGGTTGGGTGGATAGCAAATTGAACAGCACGGCTGAGTGTGTTAGCAGGCGGCTTAAAACCAGCATTGTCTTCCTTGGACATTTACCAGTGGTGTCACGAAAACCTTCCAGGAGTGGAGACTCTGATGAATTCCAGATTCGCGTGATTGAATGGAACATTCTGTAGTGGTGATTGCCAACATTTAGGAATCTGGATAGTCTGGACAGGATATTGAAGAGCTGACCGATATTGAGTGGATAGCCAATGAACAGCACGGTTTCGAGTGTGAACAGACCACTAAGAAGCAGCATTGCATTACTTGGACATTCATCAGTGGTGTAACGAAAGCCTTCCTGGAATGCAGATTCAGAGTATTTCCAGATTCACAGTGAATGAATGGAAATTTCTGTAGTAGAGATTCCAATGATTTCTGAACGCTGGGTTGTGTGGACAGGAAAATGAAGAGCTGACTAGGTTTGACTGGATTGCCAATTGAACAGCAAGGCTGTGAGTGTGAACAGCCGCTGAAAACCAGCATTGGATTACCTGGTCATTCACCAGTGTTGTTAGGAAAATCTGCCTGGTGTGGAGAGTCAGAGGAATTCCAGATTCGCAGGGAACGAATGGAACACTCTGAAGTGGAGATAAGAATGATTTCTGAAGGCTCGGTGTGTGGAAGGAAAATCAAGAGCTAACCAGCGTTCACTGGATAGCCAATTGAACAGCACGGCTGCGAGTGTTAACACGCAGCTGAAACCAGCCTTGGGTTGCTTGGACATTCACCAGTGGTGAAACGAAAACCTGCTGGGAGTGGAGAACAAGATGAATTCAAGATTCGCCTGAATGAATGAAACATTCTGTAGTGTAGATTGCAATGGTTTCTGAGGTTTGTATTGTCTGAACTGGAAAAAGAAGAACTCACCAGTGTTGAGTCGCTAGACCGTGAACAGCACGGGTTCGAGTGTGAATAGACCGCTGAAAACCATCATTGCGTTACTTGAACATTCAGCAGTGGTGCAATGAAAACCTGCCGGGAGTGGAGATTCAGATGAATTCCAGATTCGCAGTGAATGAATGGAACATTCTCTAGTGGTGATTCCAATGATTTCTGAAGGCTGGGTTTTGTGGACACGAAAATGTAGAGCTGAACAGGGTGGAATGGATAGCCAAATGAACAGCACGTCTCGTAGTAAGAACAGGCCACTGAAAACCAGCTTTGGCTTAATTGGACATTCACAAGTGGTGTAACGAAAACCTGACGGGAGTTGAGAATTAGATGAATTTCAGATTTGCCGTCAATGAATGGAACATTCTGTGGAGGAGATACCAATTGTTTCTGAAGTTTGGGTTATGTGGACAGGAAAATGGAGCTGAAGAGGGTTGAGTGGATAGCAAATTGAACAGCACGGCTGAGAGTATGAGCAGGCCACTTAAAACCAGCATTGGCTTACTTGGATATTTACCAGTGGTGTCACGAAAACCTGCCGGGAGTGGAGATTCAGATGAATTCCAGATTCGCTGTGAATGAATGGAACATTCTGTAGTGGAGATAACAATGATTTCTCCAGTCTCTGTGGTGTGGACAGGAAAATGTAGAGCTGGCCAGGGTTGAGTGGATAGCCAATTGAACAGCACCACTGCGCTTGTGAAGAAAACACTTAAAACATTGGGTTACTTGGACATTCAACAGTGGTGTAACGAAAACCTGCCGGGAGTGGAGGTTCAGAGGAATTCCAGATTCGCAGTGAATGAATGGAACATTCTCTAGTGGAGATTCCAACGATTTCTGAAGGCTGGGTCGTGTGGAAGGAAAATCAAGAACTAATCAGGATTTAGTGGAAAGCCAATTGTATAGCATGGCTGCGAGTGTGAACATGCAGCTGAAAACCAGCATTGGGTTACTTGGACATTCATCAGTGGTGTAAGGAAAACCTGCATGGAGTGGAGAGTCAGTTGAATTCCACATTCGCAGTGAATGAATGGAACATTCTGTAGAGGAGATTCCAATGATTTCTGAAGCCTGTGTTGTGTGGACAGGAAAATGAAGAGCTGACCAGGCTTGAATCGATAGCCAAGTAAACAGCAGGGCTGCGAATATGAACAGGCCGCTGAAAACCAGCATTGGGTTACTTGGACATTCAACAGTGGTGTAATGAAAACCTGCGTGGAGTTGAGAGTCAGATGAATTCCAGATTCGCAGTGAATGAATGGAACATTCTGTAGTGGAGATAACAAAGATTTCTGAAGGCTGGTAGTGTGGTGGGACAATGAAGAGCTGAACAGGGTGGAGTGAATTGTCAATTAAACAGCACGGCTGCGAGTATGAACAGGCCTCTGAAAACCAGCATTGGCTTACTTGGACATTCACAAGTGGTGTAATGTTAACCAGGCGGGAGTGGAGAATCAGATAAACTCCAGACTCGCAGTGAATGAATGGAACATTCTGTAGTGGAGATTGCAATGATTTCTGAAATCTGGATTGTGGGGACACGAAAATGAAGAGCTGACCAGTGTTGAGTGGATAGCCTGTAAAAAGCCTCGGCTTCGAATGTGAACAGACCACTGAAAACCAGTATTGCATTACGTCGACTTTCAGCAGTGGTGTAACGAAAGCCTGCGTGGAGTGCAGATTCAGATGAATTCCAGATTCCCAGTGAATGAATGGAACATCCTGTAGTGGAGATTACAATGATTTCTGAAGGCTGGGTTGTGTGCACAGGAAAATGAGGAGCAAAACAGGTTGAGTGGATAGCCAATTGAACAGCACGACTGCGAACATGAACAGGCCTCTGAAAACCAGCATTGTTTTACTTGGACATTCACAAGTGCTGTAAGATAAATCTGCAGGTAGTGGAGATTCAGTTGAATTCCAGATTCGCAGTGAATGAATGGAACATTCTGTACTGGAGATTGCAATGATTTCTCAAGTCTGGATTGTTTGGACATGAAAATGAAGAGCTGACCACAGTTGTGTGGATACCCAGTAAAAAGCAGGGCTTAGAGTGTGAACAGACCGCTGAAAACCAGCATTGTGTTACTTGGACATTCATAAGTGGTGTAATGAAAGCCTACCTGGAGTGCAGATTCAGATGAATTCCAGATTGGCAGTGAATGAATGGAACATTCTGTACTGGCGATTCCAATGATTTCTGAAGTCTGATATTGTGGAAAAGAAAATGAAAGGCTGACCAGGTTTGAGTGGATAGACAATTGAACAGCACACTGCGAGTGTGAAAAGGCGGCTGAAAACCAGCATTGGATTACTTGGTCATTCACCAGTGCTGTAATGAAAACCTGCCTGGAGCGGAGAGTCAGATGAATTGCAGAATCGCAGTGAATGAATGGAACAGTCTGTAGTGGAGAGCCCAATGATTTCTGAAGGCTGGTTTGTGTGGAGAGGAAAATGAAGAGCTGACCAATATTGAGTGGATAGCCCATTGAACAGCACTTCTGCGAGTTGAACATGCCTCTGAAAACCAGTATTGAGTTACTTGGACATTCACCAGTGGCGTAACGAAAACCTGCCAGGAGTGGAGGTTCAGAGGAATTCCAGATTCGCAGTGAATGAATGGAACATTCTCTAGTGGTGATTCCAATGATTTCTGAAGGCTGGGTTTTGTGGACACGAAAATGTAGAGCTGAACAGGGTGGAGTGGATAGCCAAATGAACAGCACGTCTCTTAGTATGAACAGGCCACTGAAAACCAGCATTGGCTTACTTGGACATTCACAAGTGGTGTAACGATAACCCGCCGGGAGTTGAGAGTCAGATGAATTTAAGATTCGCAGTGAATGAACGGAACATTCTGTGGAGGAGATACCAATTATTTCTGAAGGTTGGGTTATGAGGACAGGAAAATGTAGAGCTGAATAGGGTTGGGTGGATAGCAAATTGAACAGCACGGCTGAGTGTGTTAGCAGGCGGCTTAAAACCAGCATTGTCTTCCTTGGACATTTACCAGTGGTGTCACGAAAACCTTCCAGGAGTGGAGACTCTGATGAATTCCAGATTCGCGTGATTGAATGG
This sequence comes from Sorex fumeus, assembly GCF_029834395.1. NCBI lineage: Eukaryota > Metazoa > Chordata > Mammalia > Eulipotyphla > Soricidae > Sorex > Sorex fumeus. The sequence continues at coordinate 187,676 of NW_026606267.1, forward strand.
AACATTCTGTAGTGGTGATTGCCAACATTTAGGAATCTGGATAGTCTGGACAGGATATTGAAGAGCTGACCGATATTGAGTGGATAGCCAATGAACAGCACGGTTTCGAGTGTGAACAGACCACTAAGAAGCAGCATTGCATTACTTGGACATTCATCAGTGGTGTAACGAAAGCCTTCCTGGAATGCAGATTCAGAGTATTTCCAGATTCACAGTGAATGAATGGAAATTTCTGTAGTAGAGATTCCAATGATTTCTGAACGCTGGGTTGTGTGGACAGGAAAATGAAGAGCTGACTAGGTTTGACTGGATTGCCAATTGAACAGCAAGGCTGTGAGTGTGAACAGCCGCTGAAAACCAGCATTGGATTACCTGGTCATTCACCAGTGTTGTTAGGAAAATCTGCCTGGTGTGGAGAGTCAGAGGAATTCCAGATTCGCAGGGAACGAATGGAACACTCTGAAGTGGAGATAAGAATGATTTCTGAAGGCTCGGTGTGTGGAAGGAAAATCAAGAGCTAACCAGCGTTCACTGGATAGCCAATTGAACAGCACGGCTGCGAGTGTTAACACGCAGCTGAAACCAGCCTTGGTTTGTTGGACATTCACCAGTGGTGAAACGAAAACCTGCTGGGAGTGGAGAACAAGATGAATTCAAGATTCGCCTGAATGAATGAAACATTCTGTAGTGTAGATTGCAATGGTTTCTGAGGTTTGTATTGTCTGAACTGGAAAAAGAAGAACTCACCAGTGTTGAGTCGCTAGACCGTGAACAGCACGGGTTCGAGTGTGAATAGACCGCTGAAAACCATCATTGCGTTACTTGAACATTCAGCAGTGGTGCAATGAAAACCTGCCGGGAGTGGAGATTCAGATGAATTCCAGATTCGCAGTGAATGAATGGAACATTCTCTAGTGGTGATTCCAATGATTTCTGAAGGCTGGGTTTTGTGGACACGAAAATGTAGAGCTGAACAGGGTGGAATGGATAGCCAAATGAACAGCACGTCTCGTAGTAAGAACAGGCCACTGAAAACCAGCTTTGGCTTAATTGGACATTCACAAGTGGTGTAACGAAAACCTGACGGGAGTTGAGAATTAGATGAATTTCAGATTTGCCGTCAATGAATGGAACATTCTGTGGAGGAGATACCAATTGTTTCTGAAGTTTGGGTTATCTGGACAGGAAAATGGAGCTGAAGAGGGTTGAGTGGATAGCAAATTGAACAGCACGGCTGAGAGTATGAGCAGGCCACTTAAAACCAGCATTGGCTTACTTGGATATTTACCAGTGGTGTCACGAAAACCTGCCGGGAGTGGAGATTCAGATGAATTCCAGATTCGCTGTGAATGAATGGAACATTCTGTAGTGGAGATAACAATGATTTCTCCAGTCTCTGTGGTGTGGACAGGAAAATGTAGAGCTGGCCAGGGTTGAGTGGATAGCCAATTGAACAGCACCACTGCGCTTGTGAAGAAAACACTTAAAACATTGGGTTACTTGGACATTCAACAGTGGTGTAACGAAAACCTGCCGGGAGTGGAGGTTCAGAGGAATTCCAGATTCGCAGTGAATGAATGGAACATTCTCTAGTGGAGATTCCAACGATTTCTGAAGGCTGGGTCGTGTGGAAGGAAAATCAAGAACTAATCAGGATTTAGTGGAAAGCCAATTGTATAGCATGGCTGCGAGTGTGAACATGCAGCTGAAAACCAGCATTGGGTTACTTGGACATTCATCAGTGGTGTAAGGAAAACCTGCATGGAGTGGAGAGTCAGTTGAATTCCACATTCGCAGTGAATGAATGGAACATTCTGTAGAGGAGATTCCAATGATTTCTGAAGCCTGTGTTGTGTGGACAGGAAAATGAAGAGCTGACTAGGCTTGAATCGATAGCCAAGTAAACAGCAGGGCTGCGAATATGAACAGGCCGCTGAAAACCAGCATTGGGTTACTTGGACATTCAACAGTGGTGTAATGAAAACCTGCGTGGAGTTGAGAGTCAGATGAATTCCAGATTCGCAGTGAATGAATGGAACATTCTGTAGTGGAGATAACAAAGATTTCTGAAGGCTGGTAGTGTGGTGGGACAATGAAGAGCTGAACAGGGTGGAGTGAATTGTCAATTAAACAGCACAGCTGCGAGTATGAACAGGCCTCTGAAAACCAGCATTGGCTTACTTGGACATTCACAAGTGGTGTAATGTTAACCAGGCGGGAGTGGAGAATCAGATAAACTCCAGACTCGCAGTGAATGAATGGAACATTCTGTAGTGGAGATTGCAATGATTTCTGAAATCTGGATTGTGGGGACACGAAAATGAAGAGCTGACCAGTGTTGAGTGGATAGCCTGTAAAAAGCCTCGGCTTCGAATGTGAACAGACCACTGAAAACCAGTATTGCATTACTTCGACTTTCAGCAGTGGTGTAACGAAAGCCTGCGTGGAGTGCAGATTCAGATGAATTCCAGATTCCCAGTGAATGAATGGAACATCCTGTAGTGGAGATTACAATGATTTCTGAAGGTTGGGTTGTGTGCACAGGAAAATGAGGAGCAAAACAGGTTGAGTGGATAGCCAATTGAACAGCACGACTGCGAACATGAACAGGCCTCTGAAAACCAGCATTGTTTTACTTGGACATTCACAAGTGGTGTAAGATAAATCTGCAGGTAGTGGAGATTCAGTTGAATTCCAGATTCGCAGTGAATGAATGGAACATTCTGTACTGGAGATTGCAATGATTTCTCAAGTCTGGATTGTTTGGACATGAAAATGAAGAGCTGACCACAGTTGTGTGGATACCCAGTAAAAAGCAGGGCTTAGAGTGTGAACAGACCGCTGAAAACCAGCATTGTGTTACTTGGACATTCATAAGTGGTGTAATGAAAGCCTACCTGGAGTGCAGATTCAGATGAATTCCAGATTGGCAGTGAATGAATGGAACATTCTGTACTGGCGATTCCAATGATTTCTGAAGTCTGATATTGTGGAAAAGAAAATGAAAGGCTGACCAGGTTTGAGTGGATAGACAATTGAACAGCACACTGCGAGTGTGAAAAGGCGGCTGAAAACCAGCATTGGATTACTTGGTCATTCACCAGTGCTGTAATGAAAACCTGCCTGGAGCGGAGAGTCAGATGAATTGCAGAATCGCAGTGAATGAATGGAACAGTCTGTAGTGGAGAGCCCAATGATTTCTGAAGGCTGGTTTGTGTGGAGAGGAAAATGAAGAGCTGACCAATATTGAGTGGATAGCCCATTGAACAGCACTTCTGCGAGTTGAACATGCCTCTGAAAACCAGTATTGAGTTACTTGGACATTCACCAGTGGCGTAACGAAAACCTGCCAGGAGTGGAGGTTCAGAGGAATTCCAGATTCGCAGTGAATGAATGGAACATTCTCTAGTGGTGATTCCAATGATTTCTGAAGGCTGGGTTTTGTGGACACGAAAATGTAGAGCTGAACAGGGTGGAGTGGATAGCCAAATGAACAGCACGTCTCTTAGTATGAACAGGCCACTGAAAACCAGCATTGGCTTACTTGGACATTCACAAGTGGTGTAACGATAACCCGCCGGGAGTTGAGAGTCAGATGAATTTAAGATTCGCAGTGAATGAACGGAACATTCTGTGGAGGAGATACCAATTATTTCTGAAGGTTGGGTTATGAGGACAGGAAAATGTAGAGCTGAATAGGGTTGGGTGGATAGCAAATTGAACAGCACGGCTGAGTGTGTTAGCAGGCGGCTTAAAACCAGCATTGTCTTCCTTGGACATTTACCAGTGGTGTCACGAAAACCTTCCAGGAGTGGAGACTCTGATGAATTCCAGATTCGCGTGATTGAATGGAACATTCTGTAGTGGTGATTGCCAACATTTAGGAATCTGGATAGTCTGGACAGGATATTGAAGAGCTGACCGATATTGAGTGGATAGCCAATGAACAGCACGGTTTCGAGTGTGAACAGACCACTAAGAAGCAGCATTGCATTACTTGGACATTCATCAGTGGTGTAACGAAAGCCTTCCTGGAATGCAGATTCAGAGTATTTCCAGATTCACAGTGAATGAATGGAAATTTCTGTAGTAGAGATTCCAATGATTTCTGAACGCTGGGTTGTGTGGACAGGAAAATGAAGAGCTGACTAGGTTTGACTGGATTGCCAATTGAACAGCAAGGCTGTGAGTGTGAACAGCCGCTGAAAACCAGCATTGGATTACCTGGTCATTCACCAGTGTTGTTAGGAAAATCTGCCTGGTGTGGAGAGTCAGAGGAATTCCAGATTCGCAGGGAACGAATGGAACACTCTGAAGTGGAGATAAGAATGATTTCTGAAGACTCGGTGTGTGGAAGGAAAATCAAGAGCTAACCAGCGTTCACTGGATAGCCAATTGAACAGCACGGCTGCGAGTGTTAACACGCAGCTGAAACCAGCCTTGGGTTGCTTGGACATTCACCAGTGGTGAAACGAAAACCTGCTGGGAGTGGAGAACAAGATGAATTCAAGATTCGCCTGAATGAATGAAACATTCTGTAGTGTAGATTGCAATGGTTTCTGAGGTTTGTATTGTCTGAACTGGAAAAAGAAGAACTCACCAGTGTTGAGTCGCTAGACCGTGAACAGCACGGGTTCGAGTGTGAATAGACCGCTGAAAACCATCATTGCGTTACTTGAACATTCAGCAGTGGTGCAATGAAAACCTGCCGGGAGTGGAGATTCAGATGAATTCCAGATTCGCAGTGAATGAATGGAACATTCTCTAGTGGTGATTCCAATGATTTCTGAAGGCTGGGTTTTGTGGACACGAAAATGTAGAGCTGAACAGGGTGGAATGGATAGCCAAATGAACAGCACGTCTCGTAGTAAGAACAGGCCACTGAAAACCAGCTTTGGCTTAATTGGACATTCACAAGTGGTGTAACGAAAACCTGACGGGAGTTGAGAATTAGATGAATTTCAGATTTGCCGTCAATGAATGGAACATTCTGTGGAGGAGATACCAATTGTTTCTGAAGTTTGGGTTATGTGGACAGGAAAATGGAGCTGAAGAGGGTTGAGTGGATAGCAAATTGAACAGCACGGCTGAGAGTATGAGCAGGCCACTTAAAACCAGCATTGGCTTACTTGGATATTTACCAGTGGTGTCACGAAAACCTGCCGGGAGTGGAGATTCAGATGAATTCCAGATTCGCTGTGAATGAATGGAACATTCTGTAGTGGAGATAACAATGATTTCTCCAGTCTCTGTGGTGTGGACAGGAAAATGTAGAGCTGGCCAGGGTTGAGTGGATAGCCAATTGAACAGCACCACTGCGCTTGTGAAGAAAACACTTAAAACATTGGGTTACTTGGACATTCAACAGTGGTGTAACGAAAACCTGCCGGGAGTGGAGGTTCAGAGGAATTCCAGATTCGCAGTGAATGAATGGAACATTCTCTAGTGGAGATTCCAACGATTTCTGAAGGCTGGGTCGTGTGGAAGGAAAATCAAGAACTAATCAGGATTTAGTGGAAAGCCAATTGTATAGCATGGCTGCGAGTGTGAACATGCAGCTGAAAACCAGCATTGGGTTACTTGGACATTCATCAGTGGTGTAAGGAAAACCTGCATGGAGTGGAGAGTCAGTTGAATTCCACATTCGCAGTGAATGAATGGAACATTCTGTAGAGGAGATTCCAATGATTTCTGAAGCCTGTGTTGTGTGGACAGGAAAATGAAGAGCTGACCAGGCTTGAATCGATAGCCAAGTAAACAGCAGGGCTGCGAATATGAACAGGCCGCTGAAAACCAGCATTGGGTTACTTGGACATTCAACAGTGGTGTAATGAAAACCTGCGTGGAGTTGAGAGTCAGATGAATTCCAGATTCGCAGTGAATGAATGGAACATTCTGTAGTGGAGATAACAAAGATTTCTGAAGGCTGGTAGTGTGGTGGGACAATGAAGAGCTGAACAGGGTGGAGTGAATTGTCAATTAAACAGCACGGCTGCGAGTATGAACAGGCCTCTGAAAACCAGCATTGGCTTACTTGGACATTCACAAGTGGTGTAATGTTAACCAGGCGGGAGTGGAGAATCAGATAAACTCCAGACTCGCAGTGAATGAATGGAACATTCTGTAGTGGAGATTGCAATGATTTCTGAAATCTGGATTGTGGGGACACGAAAATGAAGAGCTGACCAGTGTTGAGTGGATAGCCTGTAAAAAGCCTCGGCTTCGAATGTGAACAGACCACTGAAAACCAGTATTGCATTACGTCGACTTTCAGCAGTGGTGTAACGAAAGCCTGCGTGGAGTGCAGATTCAGATGAATTCCAGATTCCCAGTGAATGAATGGAACATCCTGTAGTGGAGATTACAATGATTTCTGAAGGCTGGGTTGTGTGCACAGGAAAATGAGGAGCAAAACAGGTTGAGTGGATAGCCAATTGAACAGCACGACTGCGAACATGAACAGGCCTCTGAAAACCAGCATTGTTTTACTTGGACATTCACAAGTGGTGTAAGATAAATCTGCAGGTAGTGGAGATTCAGTTGAATTCCAGATTCGCAGTGAATGAATGGAACATTCTGTACTGGAGATTGCAATGATTTCTCAAGTCTGGATTGTTTGGACATGAAAATGAAGAGCTGACCACAGTTGTGTGGATACCCAGTAAAAAGCAGGGCTTAGAGTGTGAACAGACCGCTGAAAACCAGCATTGTGTTACTTGGACATTCATAAGTGGTGTAATGAAAGCCTACCTGGAGTGCAGATTCAGATGAATTCCAGATTGGCAGTGAATGAATGGAACATTCTGTACTGGCGATTCCAATGATTTCTGAAGTCTGATATTGTGGAAAAGAAAATGAAAGGCTGACCAGGTTTGAGTGGATAGACAATTGAACAGCACACTGCGAGTGTGAAAAGGCGGCTGAAAACCAGCATTGGATTACTTGGTCATTCACCAGTGCTGTAATGAAAACCTGCCTGGAGCGGAGAGTCAGATGAATTGCAGAATCGCAGTGAATGAATGGAACAGTCTGTAGTGGAGAGCCCAATGATTTCTGAAGGCTGGTTTGTGTGGAGAGGAAAATGAAGAGCTGACCAATATTGAGTGGATAGCCCATTGAACAGCACTTCTGCGAGTTGAACATGCCTCTGAAAACCAGTATTGAGTTACTTGGACATTCACCAGTGGCGTAACGAAAACCTGCCAGGAGTGGAGGTTCAGATGAATTCCAGATTCGCAGTGAATGAATGGAACATTCTCTAGTGGTGATTCCAATGATTTCTGAAGGCTGGGTTTTGTGGACACGAAAATGTAGAGCTGAACAGGGTGGAGTGGATAGCCAAATGAACAGCACGTCTCTTAGTATGAACAGGCCACTGAAAACCAGCATTGGCTTACTTGGACATTCACAAGTGGTGTAACGATAACCCGCCGGGAGTTGAGAGTCAGATGAATTTAAGATTCGCAGTGAATGAACGGAACATTCTGTGGAGGAGATACCAATTATTTCTGAAGGTTGGGTTATGAGGACAGGAAAATGTAGAGCTGAATAGGGTTGGGTGGATAGCAAATTGAACAGCACGGCTGAGTGTGTTAGCAGGCGGCTTAAAACCAGCATTGTCTTCCTTGGACATTTACCAGTGGTGTCACGAAAACCTTCCAGGAGTGGAGACTCTGATGAATTCCAGATTCGCGTGATTGAATGGAACATTCTGTAGTGGTGATTGCCAACATTTAGGAATCTGGATAGTCTGGACAGGATATTGAAGAGCTGACCGATATTGAGTGGATAGCCAATGAACAGCACGGTTTCGAGTGTGAACAGACCACTAAGAAGCAGCATTGCATTACTTGGACATTCATCAGTGGTGTAACGAAAGCCTTCCTGGAATGCAGATTCAGAGTATTTCCAGATTCACAGTGAATGAATGGAAATTTCTGTAGTAGAGATTCCAATGATTTCTGAACGCTGGGTTGTGTGGACAGGAAAATGAAGAGCTGACTAGGTTTGACTGGATTGCCAATTGAACAGCAAGGCTGTGAGTGTGAACAGCCGCTGAAAACCAGCATTGGATTACCTGGTCATTCACCAGTGTTGTTAGGAAAATCTGCCTGGTGTGGAGAGTCAGAGGAATTCCAGATTCGCAGGGAACGAATGGAACATTCTGAAGTGGAGATAAGAATGATTTCTGAAGGCTCGGTGTGTGGAAGGAAAATCAAGAGCTAACCAGCGTTCACTGGATAGCCAATTGAACAGCACGGCTGCGAGTGTTAACACGCAGCTGAAACCAGCCTTGGGTTGCTTGGACATTCACCAGTGGTGAAACGAAAACCTGCTGGGAGTGGAGAACAAGATGAATTCAAGATTCGCCTGAATGAATGAAACATTCTGTAGTGTAGATTGCAATGGTTTCTGAGGTTTGTATTGTCTGAACTGGAAAAAGAAGAACTCACCAGTGTTGAGTCGCTAGACCGTGAACAGCACGGGTTCGAGTGTGAATAGACCGCTGAAAACCATCATTGCGTTACTTGAACATTCAGCAGTGGTGCAATGAAAACCTGCCGGGAGTGGAGATTCAGATGAATTCCAGATTCGCAGTGAATGAATGGAACATTCTCTAGTGGTGATTCCAATGATTTCTGAAGGCTGGGTTTTGTGGACACGAAAATGTAGAGCTGAACAGGGTGGAATGGATAGCCAAATGAACAGCACGTCTCGTAGTAAGAACAGGCCACTGAAAACCAGCTTTGGCTTAATTGGACATTCACAAGTGGTGTAACGAAAACCTGACGGGAGTTGAGAATTAGATGAATTTCAGATTTGCCGTCAATGAATGGAACATTCTGTGGAGGAGATACCAATTGTTTCTGAAGTTTGGGTTATGTGGACAGGAAAATGGAGCTGAAGAGGGTTGAGTGGATAGCAAATTGAACAGCACGGCTGAGAGTATGAGCAGGCCACTTAAAACCAGCATTGGCTTACTTGGATATTTACCAGTGGTGTCACGAAAACCTGCCGGGAGTGGAGATTCAGATGAATTCCAGATTCGCTGTGAATGAATGGAACATTCTGTAGTGGAGATAACAATGATTTCTCCAGTCTCTGTGGTGTGGACAGGAAAATGTAGAGCTGGCCAGGGTTGAGTGGATAGCCAATTGAACAGCACCACTGCGCTTGTGAAGAAAACACTTAAAACATTGGGTTACTTGGACATTCAACAGTGGTGTAACGAAAACCTGCCGGGAGTGGAGGTTCAGAGGAATTCCAGATTCGCAGTGAATGAATGGAACATTCTCTAGTGGAGATTCCAACGATTTCTGAAGGCTGGGTCGTGTGGAAGGAAAATCAAGAACTAATCAGGATTTAGTGGAAAGCCAATTGTATAGCATGGCTGCGAGTGTGAACATGCAGCTGAAAACCAGCATTGGGTTACTTGGACATTCATCAGTGGTGTAAGGAAAACCTGCATGGAGTGGAGAGTCAGTTGAATTCCACATTCGCAGTGAATGAATGGAACATTCTGTAGAGGAGATTCCAATGATTTCTGAAGCCTGTGTTGTGTGGACAGGAAAATGAAGAGCTGACCAGGCTTGAATCGATAGCCAAGTAAACAGCAGGGCTGCGAATATGAACAGGCCGCTGAAAACCAGCATTGGGTTACTTGGACATTCAACAGTGGTGTAATGAAAACCTGCGTGGAGTTGAGAGTCAGATGAATTCCAGATTCGCAGTGAATGAATGGAACATTCTGTAGTGGAGATAACAAAGATTTCTGAAGGCTGGTAGTGTGGTGGGACAATGAAGAGCTGAACAGGGTGGAGTGAATTGTCAATTAAACAGCACGGCTGCGAGTATGAACAGGCCTCTGAAAACCAGCATTGGCTTACTTGGACATTCACAAGTGGTGTAATGTTAACCAGGCGGGAGTGGAGAATCAGATAAACTCCAGACTCGCAGTGAATGAATGGAACATTCTGTAGTGGAGATTGCAATGATTTCTGAAATCTGGATTGTGGGGACACGAAAATGAAGAGCTGACCAGTGTTGAGTGGATAGCCTGTAAAAAGCCTCGGCTTCGAATGTGAACAGACCACTGAAAACCAGTATTGCATTACTTCGACTTTCAGCAGTGGTGTAACGAAAGCCTGCGTGGAGTGCAGATTCAGATGAATTCCAGATTCCCAGTGAATGAATGGAACATCCTGTAGTGGAGATTACAATGATTTCTGAAGGCTGGGTTGTGTGCACAGGAAAATGAGGAGCAAAACAGGTTGAGTGGATAGCCAATTGAACAGCACGACTGCGAACATGAACAGGCCTCTGAAAACCAGCATTGTTTTACTTGGACATTCACAAGTGGTGTAAGATAAATCTGCAGGTAGTGGAGATTCAGTTGAATTCCAGATTCGCAGTGAATGAATGGAACATTCTGTACTGGAGATTGCAATGATTTCTCAAGTCTGGATTGTTTGGACATGAAAATGAAGAGCTGACCACAGTTGTGTGGATACCCAGTAAAAAGCAGGGCTTAGAGTGTGAACAGACCGCTGAAAACCAGCATTGTGTTACTTGGACATTCATAAGTGGTGTAATGAAAGCCTACCTGGAGTGCAGATTCAGATGAATTCCAGATTGGCAGTGAATGAATGGAACATTCTGTACTGGCGATTCCAATGATTTCTGAAGTCTGATATTGTGGAAAAGAAAATGAAAGGCTGACCAGGTTTGAGTGGATAGACAATTGAACAGCACACTGCGAGTGTGAAAAGGCGGCTGAAAACCAGCATTGGATTACTTGGTCATTCACCAGTGCTGTAATGAAAACCTGCCTGGAGCGGAGAGTCAGATGAATTGCAGAATCGCAGTGAATGAATGGAACAGTCTGTAGTGGAGAGCCCAATGATTTCTGAAGGCTGGTTTGTGTGGAGAGGAAAATGAAGAGCTGACCAATATTGAGTGGATAGCCCATTGAACAGCACTTCTGCGAGTTGAACATGCCTCTGAAAACCAGTATTGAGTTACTTGGACATTCACCAGTGGCGTAACGAAAACCTGCCAGGAGTGGAGGTTCAGAGGAATTCCAGATTCGCAGTGAATGAATGGAACATTCTCTAGTGGTGATTCCAATGATTTCTGAAGGCTGGGTTTTGTGGACACGAAAATGTAGAGCTGAACAGGGTGGAGTGGATAGCCAAATGAACAGCACGTCTCTTAGTATGAACAGGCCACTGAAAACCAGCATTGGCTTACTTGGACATTCACAAGTGGTGTAACGATAACCCGCCGGGAGTTGAGAGTCAGATGAATTTAAGATTCGCAGTGAATGAACGGAACATTCTGTGGAGGAGATACCAATTATTTCTGAAGGTTGGGTTATGAGGACAGGAAAATGTAGAGCTGAATAGGGTTGGGTGGATAGCAAATTGAACAGCACGGCTGAGTGTGTTAGCAGGCGGCTTAAAACCAGCATTGTCTTCCTTGGACATTTACCAGTGGTGTCACGAAAACCTTCCAGGAGTGGAGACTCTGATGAATTCCAGATTCGCGTGATTGAATGGAACATTCTGTAGTGGTGATTGCCAACATTTAGGAATCTGGATAGTCTGGACAGGATATTGAAGAGCTGACCGATATTGAGTGGATAGCCAATGAACAGCACGGTTTCGAGTGTGAACAGACCACTAAGAAGCAGCATTGCATTACTTGGACATTCATCAGTGGTGTAACGAAAGCCTTCCTGGAATGCAGATTCAGAGTATTTCCAGATTCACAGTGAATGAATGGAAATTTCTGTAGTAGAGATTCCAATGATTTCTGAACGCTGGGTTGTGTGGACAGGAAAATGAAGAGCTGACTAGGTTTGACTGGATTGCCAATTGAACAGCAAGGCTGTGAGTGTGAACAGCCGCTGAAAACCAGCATTGGATTACCTGGTCATTCACCAGTGTTGTTAGGAAAATCTGCCTGGTGTGGAGAGTCAGAGGAATTCCAGATTCGCAGGGAACGAATGGAACATTCTGAAGTGGAGATAAGAATGATTTCTGAAGGCTCGGTGTGTGGAAGGAAAATCAAGAGCTAACCAGCGTTCACTGGATAGCCAATTGAACAGCACGGCTGCGAGTGTTAACACGCAGCTGAAACCAGCCTTGGGTTGCTTGGACATTCACCAGTGGTGAAACGAAAACCTGCTGGGAGTGGAGAACAAGATGAATTCAAGATTCGCCTGAATGAATGAAACATTCTGTAGTGTAGATTGCAATGGTTTCTGAGGTTTGTATTGTCTGAACTGGAAAAAGAAGAACTCACCAGTGTTGAGTCGCTAGACCGTGAACAGCACGGGTTCGAGTGTGAATAGACCGCTGAAAACCATCATTGCGTTACTTGAACATTCAGCAGTGGTGCAATGAAAACCTGCCGGGAGTGGAGATTCAGATGAATTCCAGATTCGCAGTGAATGAATGGAACATTCTCTAGTGGTGATTCCAATGATTTCTGAAGGCTGGGTTTTGTGGACACGAAAATGTAGAGCTGAACAGGGTGGAATGGATAGCCAAATGAACAGCACGTCTCGTAGTAAGAACAGGCCACTGAAAACCAGCTTTGGCTTAATTGGACATTCACAAGTGGTGTAACGAAAACCTGACGGGAGTTGAGAATTAGATGAATTTCAGATTTGCCGTCAATGAATGGAACATTCTGTGGAGGAGATACCAATTGTTTCTGAAGTTTGGGTTATGTGGACAGGAAAATGGAGCTGAAGAGGGTTGAGTGGATAGCAAATTGAACAGCACGGCTGAGAGTATGAGCAGGCCACTTAAAACCAGCATTGGCTTACTTGGATATTTACCAGTGGTGTCACGAAAACCTGCCGGGAGTGGAGATTCAGATGAATTCCAGATTCGCTGTGAATGAATGGAACATTCTGTAGTGGAGATAACAATGATTTCTCCAGTCTCTGTGGTGTGGACAGGAAAATGTAGAGCTGGCCAGGGTTGAGTGGATAGCCAATTGAACAGCACCACTGCGCTTGTGAAGAAAACACTTAAAACATTGGGTTACTTGGACATTCAACAGTGGTGTAACGAAAACCTGCCGGGAGTGGAGGTTCAGAGGAATTCCAGATTCGCAGTGAATGAATGGAACATTCTCTAGTGGAGATTCCAACGATTTCTGAAGGCTGGGTCGTGTGGAAGGAAAATCAAGAACTAATCAGGATTTAGTGGAAAGCCAATTGTATAGCATGGCTGCGAGTGTGAACATGCAGCTGAAAACCAGCATTGGGTTACTTGGACATTCATCAGTGGTGTAAGGAAAACCTGCATGGAGTGGAGAGTCAGTTGAATTCCACATTCGCAGTGAATGAATGGAACATTCTGTAGAGGAGATTCCAATGATTTCTGAAGCCTGTGTTGTGTGGACAGGAAAATGAAGAGCTGACCAGGCTTGAATCGATAGCCAAGTAAACAGCAGGGCTGCGAATATGAACAGGCCGCTGAAAACCAGCATTGGGTTACTTGGACATTCAACAGTGGTGTAATGAAAACCTGCGTGGAGTTGAGAGTCAGATGAATTCCAGATTCGCAGTGAATGAATGGAACATTCTGTAGTGGAGATAACAAAGATTTCTGAAGGCTGGTAGTGTGGTGGGACAATGAAGAGCTGAACAGGGTGGAGTGAATTGTCAATTAAACAGCACGGCTGCGAGTATGAACAGGCCTCTGAAAACCAGCATTGGCTTACTTGGACATTCACAAGTGGTGTAATGTTAACCAGGCGGGAGTGGAGAATCAGATAAACTCCAGACTCGCAGTGAATGAATGGAACATTCTGTAGTGGAGATTGCAATGATTTCTGAAATCTGGATTGTGGGGACACGAAAATGAAGAGCTGACCAGTGTTGAGTGGATAGCCTGTAAAAAGCCTCGGCTTCGAATGTGAACAGACCACTGAAAACCAGTATTGCATTACGTCGACTTTCAGCAGTGGTGTAACGAAAGCCTGCGTGGAGTGCAGATTCAGATGAATTCCAGATTCCCAGTGAATGAATGGAACATCCTGTAGTGGAGATTACAATGATTTCTGAAGGCTGGGTTGTGTGCACAGGAAAATGAGGAGCAAAACAGGTTGAGTGGATAGCCAATTGAACAGCACGACTGCGAACATGAACAGGCCTCTGAAAACCAGCATTGTTTTACTTGGACATTCACAAGTGGTGTAAGATAAATCTGCAGGTAGTGGAGATTCAGTTGAATTCCAGATTCGCAGTGAATGAATGGAACATTCTGTACTGGAGATTGCAATGATTTCTCAAGTCTGGATTGTTTGGACATGAAAATGAAGAGCTGACCACAGTTGTGTGGATACCCAGTAAAAAGCAGGGCTTAGAGTGTGAACAGACCGCTGAAAACCAGCATTGTGTTACTTGGACATTCATAAGTGGTGTAATGAAAGCCTACCTGGAGTGCAGATTCAGATGAATTCCAGATTGGCAGTGAATGAATGGAACATTCTGTACTGGCGATTCCAATGATTTCTGAAGTCTGATATTGTGGAAAAGAAAATGAAAGGCTGACCAGGTTTGAGTGGATAGACAATTGAACAGCACACTGCGAGTGTGAAAAGGCGGCTGAAAACCAGCATTGGATTACTTGGTCATTCACCAGTGCTGTAATGAAAACCTGCCTGGAGCGGAGAGTCAGATGAATTGCAGAATCGCAGTGAATGAATGGAACAGTCTGTAGTGGAGAGCCCAATGATTTCTGAAGGCTGGTTTGTGTGGAGAGGAAAATGAAGAGCTGACCAATATTGAGTGGATAGCCCATTGAACAGCACTTCTGCGAGTTGAACATGCCTCTGAAAACCAGTATTGAGTTACTTGGACATTCACCAGTGGCGTAACGAAAACCTGCCAGGAGTGGAGGTTCAGAGGAATTCCAGATTCGCAGTGAATGAATGGAACATTCTCTAGTGGTGATTCCAATGATTTCTGAAGGCTGGGTTTTGTGGACACGAAAATGTAGAGCTGAACAGGGTGGAGTGGATAGCCAAATGAACAGCACGTCTCTTAGTATGAACAGGCCACTGAAAACCAGCATTGGCTTACTTGGACATTCACAAGTGGTGTAACGATAACCCGCCGGGAGTTGAGAGTCAGATGAATTTAAGATTCGCAGTGAATGAACGGAACATTCTGTGGAGGAGATACCAATTATTTCTGAAGGTTGGGTTATGAGGACAGGAAAATGTAGAGCTGAATAGGGTTGGGTGGATAGCAAATTGAACAGCACGGCTGAGTGTGTTAGCAGGCGGCTTAAAACCAGCATTGTCTTCCTTGGACATTTACCAGTGGTGTCACGAAAACCTTCCAGGAGTGGAGACTCTGATGAATTCCAGATTCGCGTGATTGAATGGAACATTCTGTAGTGGTGATTGCCAACATTTAGGAATCTGGATAGTCTGGACAGGATATTGAAGAGCTGACCGATATTGAGTGGATAGCCAATGAACAGCACGGTTCCGAGTGTGAACAGACCACTAAGAAGCAGCATTGCATTACTTGGACATTCATCAGTGGTGTAACGAAAGCCTTCCTGGAATGCAGATTCAGAGTATTTCCAGATTCACAGTGAATGAATGGAAATTTCTGTAGTAGAGATTCCAATGATTTCTGAACGCTGGGTTGTGTGGACAGGAAAATGAAGAGCTGACTAGGTTTGACTGGATTGCCAATTGAACAGCAAGGCTGTGAGTGTGAACAGCCGCTGAAAACCAGCATTGGATTACCTGGTCATTCACCAGTGTTGTTAGGAAAATCTGCCTGGTGTGGAGAGTCAGAGGAATTCCAGATTCGCAGGGAACGAATGGAACATTCTGAAGTGGAGATAAGAATGATTTCTGAAGGCTCGGTGTGTGGAAGGAAAATCAAGAGCTAACCAGCGTTCACTGGATAGCCAATTGAACAGCACGGCTGCGAGTGTTAACACGCAGCTGAAACCAGCCTTGGGTTGCTTGGACATTCACCAGTGGTGAAACGAAAACCTGCTGGGAGTGGAGAACAAGATGAATTCAAGATTCGCCTGAATGAATGAAACATTCTGTAGTGTAGATTGCAATGGTTTCTGAGGTTTGTATTGTCTGAACTGGAAAAAGAAGAACTCACCAGTGTTGAGTCGCTAGACCGTGAACAGCACGGGTTCGAGTGTGAATAGACCGCTGAAAACCATCATTGCGTTACTTGAACATTCAGCAGTGGTGCAATGAAAACCTGCCGGGAGTGGAGATTCAGATGAATTCCAGATTCGCAGTGAATGAATGGAACATTCTCTAGTGGTGATTCCAATGATTTCTGAAGGCTGGGTTTTGTGGACACGAAAATGTAGAGCTGAACAGGGTGGAATGGATAGCCAAATGAACAGCACGTCTCGTAGTAAGAACAGGCCACTGAAAACCAGCTTTGGCTTAATTGGACATTCACAAGTGGTGTAACGAAAACCTGACGGGAGTTGAGAATTAGATGAATTTCAGATTTGCCGTCAATGAATGGAACATTCTGTGGAGGAGATACCAATTGTTTCTGAAGTTTGGGTTATGTGGACAGGAAAATGGAGCTGAAGAGGGTTGAGTGGATAGCAAATTGAACAGCACGGCTGAGAGTATGAGCAGGCCACTTAAAACCAGCATTGGCTTACTTGGATATTTACCAGTGGTGTCACGAAAACCTGCCGGGAGTGGAGATTCAGATGAATTCCAGATTCGCTGTGAATGAATGGAACATTCTGTAGTGGAGATAACAATGATTTCTCCAGTCTCTGTGGTGTGGACAGGAAAATGTAGAGCTGGCCAGGGTTGAGTGGATAGCCAATTGAACAGCACCACTGCGCTTGTGAAGAAAACACTTAAAACATTGGGTTACTTGGACATTCAACAGTGGTGTAACGAAAACCTGCCGGGAGTGGAGGTTCAGAGGAATTCCAGATTCGCAGTGAATGAATGGAACATTCTCTAGTGGAGATTCCAACGATTTCTGAAGGCTGGGTCGTGTGGAAGGAAAATCAAGAACTAATCAGGATTTAGTGGAAAGCCAATTGTATAGCATGGCTGCGAGTGTGAACATGCAGCTGAAAACCAGCATTGGGTTACTTGGACATTCATCAGTGGTGTAAGGAAAACCTGCATGGAGTGGAGAGTCAGTTGAATTCCACATTCGCAGTGAATGAATGGAACATTCTGTAGAGGAGATTCCAATGATTTCTGAAGCCTGTGTTGTGTGGACAGGAAAATGAAGAGCTGACCAGGCTTGAATCGATAGCCAAGTAAACAGCAGGGCTGCGAATATGAACAGGCCGCTGAAAACCAGCATTGGGTTACTTGGACATTCAACAGTGGTGTAATGAAAACCTGCGTGGAGTTGAGAGTCAGATGAATTCCAGATTCGCAGTGAATGAATGGAACATTCTGTAGTGGAGATAACAAAGATTTCTGAAGGCTGGTAGTGTGGTGGGACAATGAAGAGCTGAACAGGGTGGAGTGAATTGTCAATTAAACAGCACGGCTGCGAGTATGAACAGGCCTCTGAAAACCAGCATTGGCTTACTTGGACATTCACAAGTGGTGTAATGTTAACCAGGCGGGAGTGGAGAATCAGATAAACTCCAGACTCGCAGTGAATGAATGGAACATTCTGTAGTGGAGATTGCAATGATTTCTGAAATCTGGATTGTGGGGACACGAAAATGAAGAGCTGACCAGTGTTGAGTGGATAGCCTGTAAAAAGCCTCGGCTTCGAATGTGAACAGACCACTGAAAACCAGTATTGCATTACGTCGACTTTCAGCAGTGGTGTAACGAAAGCCTGCGTGGAGTGCAGATTCAGATGAATTCCAGATTCCCAGTGAATGAATGGAACATCCTGTAGTGGAGATTACAATGATTTCTGAAGGCTGGGTTGTGTGCACAGGAAAATGAGGAGCAAAACAGGTTGAGTGGATAGCCAATTGAACAGCACGACTGCGAACATGAACAGGCCTCTGAAAACCAGCATTGTTTTACTTGGACATTCACAAGTGGTGTAAGATAAATCTGCAGGTAGTGGAGATTCAGTTGAATTCCAGATTCGCAGTGAATGAATGGAACATTCTGTACTGGAGATTGCAATGATTTCTCAAGTCTGGATTGTTTGGACATGAAAATGAAGAGCTGACCACAGTTGTGTGGATACCCAGTAAAAAGCAGGGCTTAGAGTGTGAACAGACCGCTGAAAACCAGCATTGTGTTACTTGGACATTCATAAGTGGTGTAATGAAAGCCTACCTGGAGTGCAGATTCAGATGAATTCCAGATTGGCAGTGAATGAATGGAACATTCTGTACTGGCGATTCCAATGATTTCTGAAGTCTGATATTGTGGAAAAGAAAATGAAAGGCTGACCAGGTTTGAGTGGATAGACAATTGAACAGCACACTGCGAGTGTGAAAAGGCGGCTGAAAACCAGCATTGGATTACTTGGTCATTCACCAGTGCTGTAATGAAAACCTGCCTGGAGCGGAGAGTCAGATGAATTGCAGAATCGCAGTGAATGAATGGAACAGTCTGTAGTGGAGAGCCCAATGATTTCTGAAGGCTGGTTTGTGTGGAGAGGAAAATGAAGAGCTGACCAATATTGAGTGGATAGCCCATTGAACAGCACTTCTGCGAGTTGAACATGCCTCTGAAAACCAGTATTGAGTTACTTGGACATTCACCAGTGGCGTAACGAAAACCTGCCAGGAGTGGAGGTTCAGAGGAATTCCAGATTCGCAGTGAATGAATGGAACATTCTCTAGTGGTGATTCCAATGATTTCTGAAGGCTGGGTTTTGTGGACACGAAAATGTAGAGCTGAACAGGGTGGAGTGGATAGCCAAATGAACAGCACGTCTCTTAGTATGAACAGGCCACTGAAAACCAGCATTGGCTTACTTGGACATTCACAAGTGGTGTAACGATAACCCGCCGGGAGTTGAGAGTCAGATGAATTTAAGATTCGCAGTGAATGAACGGAACATTCTGTGGAGGAGATACCAATTATTTCTGAAGGTTGGGTTATGAGGACAGGAAAATGTAGAGCTGAATAGGGTTGGGTGGATAGCAAATTGAACAGCACGGCTGAGTGTGTTAGCAGGCGGCTTAAAACCAGCATTGTCTTCCTTGGACATTTACCAGTGGTGTCACGAAAACCTTCCAGGAGTGGAGACTCTGATGAATTCCAGATTCGCGTGATTGAATGGAACATTCTGTAGTGGTGATTGCCAACATTTAGGAATCTGGATAGTCTGGACAGGATATTGAAGAGCTGACCGATATTGAGTGGATAGCCAATGAACAGCACGGTTCCGAGTGTGAACAGACCACTAAGAAGCAGCATTGCATTACTTGGACATTCATCAGTGGTGTAACGAAAGCCTTCCTGGAATGCAGATTCAGAGTATTTCCAGATTCACAGTGAATGAATGGAAATTTCTGTAGTAGAGATTCCAATGATTTCTGAACGCTGGGTTGTGTGGACAGGAAAA